>NC_134404.1:307667622-307967622 GCF_038048845.1 Mixophyes fleayi | reverse complement strand
GCCCACTGGTGGCGTGGTGTGGAAACCAACCCTCTACAAATCCTGCGTTTGCCCCTGCTGTGATACAATGGCTTTTCGCAAGTCATACATGCCAACTTTTAAAATTACTCCACCATTGCCCTGCCCCCACAATAAAATGCCGATAATTATGGCACTGAGTAGCGGGGGCGGGTCTTAATGTCGCGATTAAGCCCACCCCCCCCCCCCCAACCATTCAATGCCGTGAATTTCGGCCAATGCGGGAGGTTGGCCCACTCTTCCGGGAGTCTGGGAGCCTCCTGGGAATTCCGGGAGAGATGACAAGTATGACGCAAGTCTGTAGGCACTGCTGGTGGTCAAGACTTGTGTATCAGGGACTATAGCACCTGACTAGATGGCCTTGGACACCCATCCAATTAGTTCTGTCCACTGTGATGTACCTGGAAATATGTGTACCCCTTTTAGTTATGGAAATCAGCTATAAGATGCATAGTTCAATTTTAAATTATATATTATATTTCTATTTCGCTTTCCTTTTTAATTACAATTGGTATTAAAATTATAACTTCTGATGTTGGCTTTTATGCTATTAATAATTAGATAATATTGTATTAAAAATTTTTGAAAAGAGGATAACTGGGGGCCTGTTTTTTGGTTTACAATCCATGCATATCTGCAAAGCCCACAGTATTGCACCGTAATGCAAAGGAATATAATTTCATTAGGAGAGCAAAAAGGATTTATAATTCATTGGGTTTGTGGACACCTGTGCATATAAGTGTGTAAATATGTACCCTGTGTATTAGGCTATGGCTTTAATTAGAAATAAAAATAAAATTGGCAACACTTTGCCTTTTGATTAATAAAGTAGAAGTAGAGCTGAAGTTTCTATTGTTTCGGCTGTAGTTGTTCCCAGCAGGACACTAATGTGGAGCTGTGTGCAGCCGCACTGATCTTTGGGATCCGCCGCTGTGAGAAGACACAATCAAAGCATTTACAAATGTCATTCTTGTGGTTTCTCACAGTACATTTGTTTATTACCAGACATCATCATTTGAGGTGAAAAGGTGCTCTCGCTTTATGGACTGTGTTGGGTACATTATAAAATTGTATTCGCTTTATAGTGTATTTGTCACACATGGAGAAAGAAGCTGTAATGAAGTCTACTGATACAGTCTAGGATTTATGACAAACTTTTATTTCGGTCATCCATCCCAAAAAGATGCTTAGGTGCTCTGTGACCCAGTGTGGTGTAAATTGTTCTGTGACTGCATACATTTGCAGAAGCTTTTTACTAGCAATTGTTTTCAGAGGGGGATTGCCCACCTATAGGGTGTGAATCCCTAACACACAAAAGGAGTCCAAATTCCGGGGCACTTGTGATTCTTACAACATCTGATATATAATTGCATGTGAAAAATGCCTGAAGCGTCACTATAAAATAACAGACAGAGCTATGAGTCTCATTTCTGGCACCTAGGAGTGACCATCTTGTATGGGGACTTAAGGATGAAGATGACAAGAGCATGTAAATGGTAATGAAACATTCTGAAAGCATGACTAAATCTCTCTCTAATGCATTAGGTGAAATGCTCACATCAGTCAGATGCTAATATCTTCCGAGGTAGCCCAGACTCCCTGTCTCTCTGTCCCCATTATAACAACTTCTTATTTGTTTTTGATATCTCCTTGTTAAGTGCCAGTCCCTGTTGATCTACAACTTGTTTTAAGTTGTGAACCAACATTTCCTACTGATTAAGCCTGTAGAACGTTATGAGAATAAATAGTGAATCAAATCTAAGTGGCGCTAGTGGCCACTGTGTGTGTGTCAGATGGCAGATCAGGCAAATGCTCTCAGTAATTTTGTTTGTGTAAATTATGCACTTTTCAGGTCCCACCCACACACCACACAGACCTCACCTATTTTACTTAATACCATATCTGTCTATCAGTGTGGGCTGTCTTTCCCTTGAAATCCCCACCATTATGCCATAGCAATTCGCTTGAGACCGACACTGGGCTGGGATAAAATCTATATAGAATATGTGGTATGTATTGAATGCAGCAGCCAGCCAGGTGTTGCATTCAGTGCACTTTTCACATACTAGTAGATTAAATTCCTCTCCAGCGATGAAATGTCTGGGTCCATCGTCCTTTTTTTCCTTTGCTGAGTTATAAAGTAGCGGTATAGATTGAGAGGTTGGGGAGGACACATTGAGCAAAGCAAAAAAAAAAGGGTACAAATTTGCACCTTGGAGAAACCATGTTGCATGAGTTTCATGTTGCAGGGGGTTGGGGCTGATAAACAGAAGGTGCTGTCCGGTCATAGACAGTGTGGTCAGATGGAAATCTGTACACTGTGAAAGTGTACCAACAATGTTACAGGAATACTGAACATAATACTAGTACATTAAAAGAAAGCATATATAAACCCATCTAAAATTATATGTAAATTATAATTATTACTTATTAATTTGTCTTGACTGTCGGAGGCATGTCACTCGATGGTGAGCGGGCACTACATGCTTTAGATAATGGTGCATGTGACAATGCAAGGTATTTTTTTTGTAGGGGTGTACTACAGCTTTCCACATGCTAGACACATCCCCAAAGTGGCACCGCCATGCCCCCAACATGGTCTGGCCACAACCCCTTTGGTGGTGCACAACTTTCTATCATACAACTATGGAGGGGGCCCCAAAAAGTTGCTTTACCAGGGCCCAAAATTCCTTTTGGCAGCCTTGTTGGCAAGAGCTCCATATGTTAAGTCTGTCTATATGTGTGTGTATTATGTTTGTGTATGTGCATGTATACACCTATTCAACTGGTTACTATTGGTGAAATAGACTAAGTACTATAAGGATAATTTATGAACCAGGGCATTATCTGTATGGTTTGTTTGTTCTCCCACAATCCAAAAACATATTGGTAGATTTATTGGCTTCTGGTAAAAATGGATCCTAGTGTGTTTGTGTAGTTGGAAACGTAGTGTATGCTCCAGTGAAGCAGGTGCTGATGTGAATGACTCTCTGGAAAGTGCTACATAATAAATTAACAATATTAAATAAATAGCATGAATCCTGTAGAACCACGTCAATGCAAAACTCAATGCTCTTAATTCACGTTTAGCAAGACACGCTGCTTTCCACAAAACCGCTCCCATCAACAAGTGCAAACTTGTATGTGCCTTCAGAGGCTAAATATTCATGCAAAGTTCCTCTAAAATTAGACGCTTTTATGCAAAAGTAGTTTTGAGATGTTAGAGTATTTGCAAAGCAGATTTACACTTTTACACAGTCCAAATTGAGCGCTAGTGTAATTGTGCAACCTTCTCGTGTACTAATCTATTCCGAGTCAAGCGCAAATTATATTCTCTAAGTTATCTGTATAAACTAGGGAGATTAAGATGGCGGTTGAGGAATATTATAAGCTTGTCTGAAGAGGTGGGTTTTCAGAGAACGCTTGAAGGTTTGAAGTCTAGAGGAAAGTCTTTCCGTGCGAGGGATTGAATTCCACAAAGTGGGTGCAGCCCAAAAAAGTCCTGTAACCGGGAATGGGAGGATGTGATGAGAGTGGAAGAGAGACGCAGAACGGAGATGTCGAGTCGGGAGATCTTTTGAGACAAGTGAGAAGATGTATGTTAGTGCCTTGCATGTTAGTAGAAGAATTTTATATTGGATTTGTTGGCATACAGACAACCAATGTAGACACTGACAGAGTGGCTCAGCAGAGGAAGAAGGGTTTGCAAGGAAAATCAATCTAGCCACTGCGTGCAAAATAGATTGTAGAGGTTCAAGTCTGATTTTGGGAAGACCAGTAAGGAGGGAATTGCAATAGTCGATGCGGAATATGATGAGTGCATAAATTAAGGTTTTTCTTGTGTGAGATATGTGCATTTTCTGGAAATGTTCTTTAGATGTATGTAACATGATTTAGATATAGAGTCGATGTGTGGAACAGATAATAGTTGTGAGTCAAGGATTACACCTAGGCAACGAGCTTGTGGGGTGGGATTTATGGTCATGTTATCAACAGAAATAGAAATGTCAGGCAGGAAGCTTCTGTTTTTGGGTGGGAATATTATTAATTCAGTTTTTGAAAGATCGAGTTTGAGTTGGCGAGAAGACATCCAAGATGAAATGGCAGAAAGACAGTCAGTAACTCGAGACAACACAAGTGGTGAAAGATCAGGAGAGGATAGATAGAGTTGTGTATCATCCGCATAGAGATGATACTGAAATCCAAAGGAGCTTATTAGTTTTCCAAGAGAAGTGGTGTAGATAGAGAATAGCAGAGGACCTAGCACTGAGCCTTGCGGTACTCCAACTGATAGAGGAAGCGGAGCAGAAGTGGATCCAGAGAAATTAACACTGAAAGAGCGATTAGATAGGTATGATGAGAACCATGATAGGACAGTGCCTTCAAGACCTAGGGATTGTAGCGTTTGTATGAGGAGAGAGTGGTCAACAGTGTCAAATGCAGCAGAGAGATCCAGGAGAATTAGAAGAGAGTAATGGCCTTTTAACTTTTTGCTGTGATTTTATGCCTCCATTACATATGTTAATGCAGAAATGTACTAAAAATAAACTTATGTTACATATATACTGTGTATCACAATCTAATAGTAATATGTAACAAAATATGGTACTTCAGTTAAAATACATTCCTACTATTATCATATTTTTCTTAGCACCGCCAATATCAGTAATATTGTACCATTTCCTTCTAGCTAAATCCTACTCAGAAATGTACTTCTGTGTATAACAATGTATTTTGTTTTGAATAAATGAAGGAGTGATACATAAATGTGAATTAATGACTAATCAGTACATCAATTCTTTTTGTGTTATTCTTCCTATTATATCATTACATCTAGTACATCTGTCTTGAGTGGGCTGTATGGTATTGTCATACCTGCCTGTCTCTCTTTTGTCATGAAATCGCTGCATCCTTTCTACCTTCCAAACGGTCCCTCTTTTTGGGTCTGATCTAATCATTTAAACTCGTCCACTGACTCTGTAGCTTTATATTAAGAGCTGTGTTTTAGCGTAACATTGTATCTAAAAGTCCCCAGGGGATTGTGAGTATCTGTAACTGAAGAAAAGAGTTGTTTTATAAGAAGCAATAAATGTCTCTTGTTGTCCTTGTGTGGTGTTGGGCAGAATGCATGGAAATCCATATTTTTATCCTTCATGAGCATGTAAAACCACAGCATCTTGAGGACTGTGTTAAATCATGTAAGAGAGCTTTGTAATCTAAGCACTGGTAAATGTTATGCGTGGGCAACAGATGTTACAGATCACTATACAGTATTACTATGCAATGCCATATCACATTATACATTGTATTAGTAGAAATCTCTTCTGATGCCTCACAAGGCGACAACTGTTGTATTATTAAATGCTGAGTTCTGCTTATAAAAGAGGAAACTCGCTTTCAGAGAGAGGTCGGATAGACTAGAGGCATGTTATGAGTTACCTTATATAAGTATAAAGAATTGTTGGCAATACAGCTATTATGGAATTATTATTAATGAATTTTTACTGCCGCTTGTATATCCCCAAACTGAGCTATGTGCCCAGGAACAATACAATCAAAATTGATCAGACTATTTTTAGTATGATAGAAAATGTAGACAGCAGATCATTACTGTTCACTTGTGTGTGTGCCCATTGGACAAATGCACTCACAGACCTCAATACAATCCGGTTGCTAGGTCTGATTACCGAGCAACCAAATCGACCAAGGTTAGCCAGGACCATATGTGTCCAGATCACAATTTCTTTTGATGGCCAGTGCCGCAGACAAACTAACGTCCATGTATATGTCTCAAATTATTATTTTCAGAGTTTTTTGGAACCTCGACTCTATTATCTGTTGCAGTAGGACTTTTGTAGTTTCATGTGAGTGCTATCTTTATAGGTCTTCTTTTGAAACTTTTTTTATTATTGATGTTCAGTTGAGATTTATTAATGAAAACTCAAATAAGCGCAGAGTAATAGATAAAATGTTTAGTATAACATAAAGTCCTCACAGCAGGAAAATGAAAGCGTTCAGAAATAAAATTTATTGCATACATAATCCGTATCTTGCCATTAAAATAAACAAAGTATTAACTTGGAGCCTGAACATCATTTATGGCTGAATATTTATAGTTCCTTGGAAAACTTACAAGAAGCAAACTGCACTCCAATCAACACACCGTGTGGGCAGAGGAAGGAGTACACCAATAGGTGATAAAAGCATATTAAATCATTGCGGTCATGGTAGACAAGGGCTAGGACAGGAAAATGTTTAGCAAATCCACCTGCTCTACTTTAAGGCACCTTCTGCCTACACACAGTAGTCATATCGAGCAATGAGTCAATAGTTGTGAGAATGCAGATTGTCAACTTACTAGTAGTTAGTTATGTCTGCAATTCATGAGGTACAAAGTGCCTCAGTTATGTTGCTAGATCTGTTAAAGTAGGCTACTGTCTTATTAATACTAGTTCAGCCCTAAAATGGCTGCCTCCACTGTAGGCAATGGTTGTACTTTAAACTGACATGCTGCTTTGTTCATTCATATATTTTATGAGTGAAGATGATTTTTCTCAAGTTACATACTATCGTTCGGGTCTAAAAAGGACATGCGGTTCCCCAACTCTGAAGTACCCATACGTTCTGCTCAAGAAGCACATGAGAGTTTAAATAAGTTTTGTAGCCTTTTCCTTTCTGCAATTTTTGCTAAGTCCTTTAAATTTAATATTGTCCTTTAACCCTTTCCATGCATACCTTTTCTGGTGTGCTAAATTAATTCCTACATATTTTGCCTAAGTTACTCAATCATGGGGGCAGGAGTTAATTTTGCCTCAATGGTTTTACTCCAATCTCTGCTCTTTTTCCCTCATTTTCCATAAGATGCGAGGAGGAAAGGAGCAGAGATTTGTTACCTTATTGGCTGGCAATGTGCGCATGATTTCCTTGCATGATGTCTGAGGTCAGGTGCCACACCTGCCGCCGCATTCTCTCTGAACTATCACATAAAGCCATCACTAACAACTACTACTACTATGTTAAGTGAAGCCATTAAGCTGAGGGCACTTACAAGCATTGGTTTATGAACTTCAGGCACTTACCCATTTAGGGTTAAAGTTTTCTCATATCCAGCCAATAGAATCCATGGGGAGTGGCATAGCTCTCTTCATAATACTTCCCATGGAATGCTGGGTCTTTTCTTTCCCGCACTTTTTAAATGCCTTCCCTCCCACCCAGCTGGATGTTAGTATCGTTCTTCTATAACAATCTTGTTTATTACAGAGGAGGCGCAGTGGGTGGGAGAGCAGTGCAGTCAGCGACTAATCACAACGGTGCTTCCGCTACTTGGCTGCACGTCCCTGCCCCTTTCAAAGTAACATCACTTTTGATCCTTCTGCGTTGAGGATCCCTTGGCGATGATGCCTGATTTAGCACCGGCCAATATTAATGGATTATTCCTTGGTCTTCGTTTTAATGCCATCTTGGCATTGCATTATTTGGTTTAATGATTGGTTGTTAGCTGACTGCGTTTGCCCTCATCGCCACCATTATTCATTTTCAATTCATTTGTTAATAAAACTGCGATCTTTTGACAAAAGTTAATACGTGTCCGTGTGTTTATTTGGTTTATTAAGGTTACACTTATAGCATACGAAGGTTATTTAAGGTGCGTGAAGGGAAAGACATTAACCATATGCATTTTATGGAATTGGCTGCTGCAGAGGACCACCTTAGGTCAGACAATCTTCGGGATCCATCCTTAACGTACATACAAGTGCCAAAAGGGTTTCAGATGAACCGGCATCTTAGTCATCCCTTCTTCCAGCTACCTGTACATATCATCCTTTAACATTACATATGTTAAATGAGCACAAATACATGGCTGGTGAAAAAGGCAGCACAGATATAAACAGTCAGTCTGGCAACCAGTGTTTGTATAAGACGGTGTGAAAACTGTAATAAACTGGGATTGCTTAATTGTGTGGTTATTTCCTCGTGAATTGGGACAGCAGACATTGGCCTTTACCTTCCTATGTGTAAATTAAATCATTTATGTTGCCAGCCTTTATTGCTTTAATTAACAACACAAACTGTCTGTGTTTTCTTCAGGGAGCTTGGTGCTCTTCATTCTGCTCTAAATGAGACAAAACAGACAAGTTATGTTTACCACTAATCTGTAACTTTTTATGGAGCTTGTTGTGAAGAACTTTTTACTGCTTACACTCTGTTCCCTCCTCTTAACCTTTTAGTGGCTGAAGGTTTTTTATGGTGATTTTTTTTGTGGTGTAATAATTACTCTAGACATAACTTCTTTTTTTATATTCTAGACTACTTATGTTTTTATTGTGTTTTTCTTTGGTATGTGACCTACGTATTTACATTTCAAATATTATTTAGCTTTATTTGGATTATATAGATAAAAGACAAAGTAGTTAAATAGAAATAGACTGGTGAAGTACATTGCCAGCTTCCGTCAGCTGCTTCTATAAGTGATAGACGTCAGCCATTGTTCAGCACCACCAGGATACTGCAGGGAGACAATGGTACATATTTATAACTGCGCAGCATATAGAAATGTGTAGAAGGCTGCTTTCATTTTCACAACCCCACTAGAAAAATGAGAATGGTTGCTGTATGCTACAATAAATATATGTTTCAGATTATATGAAAACAAAGAACTATAATTAATGGAATTATTTCCCCTTTATTTCCGATCTCCTTACGCTCATTGTATGAGGCAACAAAGAACACGCACAGTCCTGCCTTGACTACTATTACTTTGAATCAGTCAGATTAGCTGGTCCTAAGCTTTAGACAGTCTGACACAGGTTTAGTGAATAATTCCGTTATAAAATTGGAAGTGTTCTTCCAAATCACATGTAAGATCGGCTGAATATGCCCTTGGCCATTTGCTCGTTTATGACTATTTAATATTTAGCTGAGCTTTGAATTGCAGGATAAGAGCAAATATCATCATACATTGTAGCTGGATACTGCCTCCAATATCACTTTCTAGTTGGACTCGTCCTGGAAGCTCATGGCAAAACTTGATTGATGAAACAACCAACATGATAATACATGTGTCAGTTATTTAACTGCAGTAAATGTCAACAGCCCTTACATGTTTATTGTGAATTTTCATGTTTTCCAGCAGAATTTGTCCGTAAGTGTTCCCAGCCTTACTCCAACAACAGCGCCCTGTGAAATTATTTGACTGTCGTTGGTCCAGCTCTATAGATTTGTCAAAATATGAATTTTGCAAATACGCTGTGGAAGGAGAAGGCAAAAGTTAAACTCGAAGATTGTATCGACACAAGTTATTTTCTCTGCATAATGGCCTGTTCTGCTGAGAAATGTTTGTGGCTCTGATCTCTGTGGGGAAGGGAACTCCAAGCCCTTAGACCACCAGTTAAACAACTTTTAAGCAGTGGCCTTTAACCCATTGTCCGCTATGAGTCTAGCCCTTTTCATTCCCTCTTAGAAGTATATTTACTAAACTGTGGGTTTGAAAAAGTGGAGATGTTGCCTGTAGCAACCAATCAGATTGTAGCTGTCATTTTGTAGAATGTACTAAATAAATGAGAACTAGAATCTAATTGCTGTAGGCAACATCTCCACTTTTTCAAATCCGCAGTTTAGTAAATATACCCCCTAGTCTCTACCCTCACCACCCCTCTTACCATTAATCATGGCCTTTAAGGCAGATAGAGGAAGCTATTTTCCATATTGTGCAGTTAGTCTTTATGAATGCTGTGTGAACAGACTACTGTCCAAGCAGTGGTTCCAGGTTCTGTTGCTTCACTCCCAGGCTATAGATGGGGGACCAGTGATTGCAACATGCATCTAAATTTGGTGGCCGCCGTCTCTGTGGATAAGGCCCACTAGGACAAACGGCTTTATCGCAGTAGTAACATTTGTGACCATGTTAGTTACTCCGCGGGTTTTAAAATGTGTATTTCATGGGGACTCCCATTGATATCACAGCACAGCGCCAAACCAGTCTATCACTGACACTGAGGACCAGCAGCATCAAAGCACAAGATAGGAAGCGCGGAGACAACGACCAAAAGAATGTAAATAATTAAACACACTTCTTCTTAACCACTGGCAATGAGTGTTTAATTTAGATCCCGGAGTTAGCAGGTACTCAGTGCAGAGGTCCTACAAGGAAAAATATAAATGCTAATTAACTTTCATGATATCACTCATACGGTGCTTTAGGTGACCACCTTAGATTGTCTTATGCAGGTCCGACCCTGGTTAGTGACAACACTGTTATCTAGCACTTACCTTACATGCAGATTCTTTTTCTTCGGTGCGCCTGGTGCATGCAGTTCTCTGTTTACCTCAAGCCCAGCACATAAAAAACTGACCGTGGAATTAAACCGATTAGCAAGAATAGCTCTCTGTCCTGCTGTGTTCAGTCAACTGATGTCAGCCAGAAGAATCAGTGGTGGGGGCTCGGTGAGGCAGAGGATTGCTTTTGACTGGATCACTAAATATGAAGAACACCCAGAAAAGATAAATACTAGATACATTCTGCTAGGGTGTATCTAGCAAACAATTGCCTAGAGCATAACCGTTATATTTGCACAATAGACACTGGGTCTACTTTGCCCATTTAACCCCCGAAAAAACAAAAAGGTCCATTATTGTGGAACGCCACTAATTCCGCAGCACTGTACAGAGAACTCAATCACATCAGTCTCTGCCCCATTGGAGCTTACAGTCTAAATTCCCTAATATAGACACACACACACACACACACACAGACAGAAAGGGAGAGACTAGGGTCACTTTTGATAGCAGCCAATTAACCTACCAGTATGTTTTTGGAGTGTGGGAGGAAACCGGAGCACCCGGAGGAAACCCACGCAAACACAGGGAGAACATACAAACTCCACACAGATAAGGCCATGGTCGGGAATCGAACTCATGACTCCAGTGCTGTGAGGCAGAAGTGCTAACCACTAGGCCACTGTGCTGCCCAACTTATCTTTTAAGGGAGAGATCATCATCATCATCACCATTTATTTATATAGCGCCACTAATTCCGCAGCGCTGTACAGAGAACTCACTCACATCAGTCCCTGCCCCATTGGGGCTTACAGTCTAAATTTCCTAACACACACACACACACACATAGAAGGACACACACAGACTATGGTCAATTTGTTAGCAGCCAATTAACCTACCAGTGTGTTTTTGGAGAGATAATAATTGGTATCTGTTATTGGCTGATAGACTTAAACATCATATAGTTTATCCTAACTTAACCTGTTAACACCAGTTAGATGTACAAATGTAACTCGTTTTCAATTCATTGATCAAAATAATAAATGTTCTAAAGAGTTCTGATTAAAATTAATATGATATTTTGATCAGCTAGAATCCTTAATAAGGGCAGTTCACTTCTGAATGCTAAGAAAATTGCAAGAATACAAATGGAAACAGAGATTTGATGCTCACTTTACAGAGCGAGAAATATGAGTAAAGAATGCATTGTGTGAATGCCGGAAATATAATTTCAGTAAATGGGGAGATAATGAAAGTTATTAGAGTTTAACACGACTGATTAAGGACATGGTGTGTTGTCATGCAGCGCTCCTTCTAAAAGGAAAATATAGGTAAGTCTTCACATTTATTAAACGGCAAATGTCTTGAGCACTGGATATAAATGAATGTCCTGGGATATTAATTGAAACCCTTGACCCAATAGTAGTTTTTTCGATAAATCTTTTATTCCGCTTTGGAAGGTTGAATAAATTAAGTTTGAGCTGGGAACTTTTTTTATGTCACTTCCTGTTTTACTTTGTGTACGGACATATAAGGAAGCGCTTGTCATGTAATTTGTGGGGATTCCGATTGCAAACCCTTCAGTGTCTTCTACAAGTGATCTCTGTTCCAGACTTACACACTGACCAAAATTTTACAAAGTACAAAAGTGAGCATATTGTTCCTTTCACTTTTAATAAGTAGCACATTGCTTTATCCACTACTTTGACCTTCCACTCAAAATAAATAATTTTAAAATTGACCCACGTCCCTTCTTTACAACTAACATAACTAGGAGGGGCACTAGCTCAACACCCCACAGTCCAGGGGAGGTCTCCTCTATTAGCACTGTAACGGAATCTGGTATCCCAACCAGTAAGGGCAGCGGCAACTCTAAACATGGGCTACTTAGCCCTTTATTACCACACATAGCTACAAAACTGGAGGCACAAGTAAAACTCTAGACTGGGGCACATTTGGTATTTTGTAGCATTTTCGTTGCAACATTAGGCATTACATTCTTCTCACTCTTGTCAAGTCAGTTATTTTTGCGCTTTTTACAGTAAATGCATGAAAAGTGCACTAATATAGGTTAAATAATTTGATTTGTTTCAATGCGATGTGCCATGGAATGCGTTTGCGACATTCCGAGGAAAAAAGTAGCCTTTGTGTGTACTGCAGTACACACTGCTGCAGATATATTTACCTACCTTGTGTGGAAGAATATATGAGATGTTTGGGTATCATAGTACCCGGGAATGTATGCAGCCAGACATTGTGATGTCACATTGCTTTGACTCGGCCTCTTAGAATGCAGTGTGACTTATTTCCCATTAACACATGCCACAAGTAGAATAGAATGTATTGCTAAATGAGCAACACATGCCAAACAAAGCTAGAGTTTATTCTTTTTCATGTTTATTTGTTATTTACTTATTTGGTACCATATGTGTGTGACCAAGCCCTTCATGTCATCCAGATATTTTTTTAGTAGCGGCCTTGTATTTTTCAGCCGTACCTGCAGTCTCTCCTTTTTAATATTCTAAATTTGTCATGTTTATGGAAAACACAGGGAATCGCAGAGAGCATATTCAAGTACTTTGACATTAAATATTTAGAGAGCAACAAGAAAATGTTTATTGTTCAGCGCATTGTGGGCTCTCTGGAGTAGGTCGTTTTGGGTGACGGATGCCGTTTGTGAGCGGAATACAATTATGTGGCTTCTTTCATAATATTAGGGTTGGGATGTTATCAATGAGGAAAATGTATTGCTTTCTAATATTTACTAATTAGCATACAGTCCTTCTCACATTCCATTGTCAGCTTACAATGATAGTTTGGCATTGTTTAACATTTTCATCCCACACCAAATGATTACCAGTTATGAATATATATTTTAAAGCAGGACAAGATTCTTTCTTCTGAATTGCAAATGTCAGAGCAGGAGTTACAGTACATCAAACTATGTAATAATAGCAAATAGCAATAAAAAGCTATGGGGTTGTGCTATATTACATTACTTGAGATAAATTTCTCTCAAGGTTTTCTCCACACATTCCTACTGCAGTCTGGGGAATCTTGGTAATAAATTTGATATAAATTTATCTTATGCAGTAAAAGCTAGCTCTTAATGTCCTGTGTGGGGAACGTGGATTGTCACTAGGACATAGTGTACACATGAGCAGAATACTCATGATGCGTTCCGTATGAGATGTGCCACAAGTATACTGTCAGGTAATTGGTGACCACGCGGAAGTGACCTGAAGAAAATCATGGAAGCCCACTTTTCTCAATGACCTTTCTGTGTCGCATATTTCCTTGTCTGTGTGGACAGCGTAGGAGGCATGGCATCGGGATCAACCGATCTCTTGCCAGTATCCAATATCTTCCTAGTGGTACATTCACAACTACCCCGCTTGTGTGATAACTATCTGCTTTCAGACTATCAAGCCTTAAAAATATTGTTTTATTGATGCGTTTTTTTTAAACTGTATCAATGAACAACATTTTTACTGGTTCTTGGAACAATCAAATAAAATGTATCAGAAATGGAATGTAGCACCTAGAGAAGAAAGAGGGCCCTGTATTGAAAGTAAGAGGATGCTGTGTATAGCTTAAAAGTGTCAAAAGGATGTTGTATTTGTACTGAGTTCTACATGACAAAAATGTGTGAAAGTGCATTTTTGATATGTTTTCTGACATTTGCCAGTCATGCCAATGATCCTAATCCAGATTTAAGATGACAAATTGCGCTACTAGTACTCTTTACAATGCTTCTGTGTTAGTGAAGAAGTTTGAAATAAATTAAGCAGGATAGCCATAAATGCAGCAGTAAGATTATAGGTTATCATGCATATATGGAGGCAGTCATAAACGGAGTGGGATTCACAACGCTGATATTCAGGGGGGAGGTTCAGTTACAGAGTGAAGTGCCTTGCTCGTGTGCCAGGGACGCAGGTCAATTCTGGGACCAACTTTGCTCATCCCACCTGGAATAGGGCTCAATTACTTTCTTGCCTGACGGAACCCTGTGTAGGGCACAGATAGGCAGCTTGTGGCTTTCTAGTTGTTGTGGGGTTACAGATTCTGAACCACATCTGAAACCTCCCAGAACACTTCTTCTGATCCTCTAGACTCTGGTAACTTGTGGCTCTCCATTTTTTATGGAGCTACAGGCACCAGCATCGCAATTAGTTTTCTGTAATTGTCCCACTTACTGAAAACTAAAAGATGGTTACTATGGGTATAATACTTTGTTACCAGCCAATCTACATGACCAAATGTTTAAGAGGCTCACAAATTATTCTTTACAAAATTGCTGGCTCATAACTTTTAGGGAAAATGTGTGTGCAGTAGGCCTCTTGTAGAGATCAGAAGAAGGATTCTGGGCAGTATCACAAACTTTAGTAGTTGTAGTTTCTGGTGGTTTCCTTGATTCACTGTAATTTACAGAGCAGGGGTTAAATGTAGTGAAACATATATTGCAGTTTTGTCTCTTCACCGCTAGGAATGAATGTGGTTCATGGTAACTGAATTTTCAGATTACGATAACCTTGAGAATTAATGGAGAAATGGAGTCCTTGTGGAAAGGCAGTTCATTATAAAGGTATCACCTGAAATTTGCTTTCTCATCTTTCTTTTCACCTTCAGTGGTTAAATACAATCTAAATGTGTCTGTCCTAATATAAGCATGATGTTCGCTCCCGTGAAGTTTTTTTGACACAGCTCAGTTGAAATTCCTTCTTTACACTTTCAATATATCATAGTAGCTTTTTTTTCTGAAAATTTCTATTAAGTACAAAATGAGTCTGAGACAAGCAGTGTGAAATCTCCAATCTGTGTATGCTACCACCTACAACCTACTAGAGGTTGAATTTAGGGTGGCAGTGGACTTTAGCCATACCTCCCATTATCTGTCACAGTTTAGGCGAAGCAGTCCCAATTTGAGGCAGTGGCGGATCCAGAGGTTAGAAAGAGAATCCAGCTAAACCTCTTCGATTGTGTTTTAAATCCAATCGGAGCAGCCGAGCAGCATTCTCTGCCTGCCTCTTGGCTGCCAGGCACATGTACATAGTGCTAGCATGTCCCGTTAGGAGTGATGGAGGGGACAAGACCAACTTATTATAGGGATGGTGGGTGGGGCTCTGCAAAATGGACCCCTCCTAGGAAAAAGTCTAGATCTGCCCCTGATTTGATATCAGAAAATTGAGTAGGATCTCTCTGTTACTACTGCAGAGTAGCGGTGCGCACCAGCCTTTGGTGCATGCAGTCAGTAATGGGTGTATTGGAGGTTAGAAGGGTAAGGGGCAGTCTAACGCTTCAAAAGCACTAGACAAATCCCTGGGGTGTGGTCATTTCCCATTGTGATGTGACCACATTACGCTGTGGCCTCGACCCCTGTTCTGATTTATGTTGCTCCAAACTTGGGAGGTATGATATAAGCTTATTTTAGGAAGTCAACTGAGAACAGTGGCTTGAAAATGATTTATATTGGAGGTGTCCGGCTTATGAACCCCACTTGATCCCCCAGACTCTTGGAGCTCTTTGTGAACCTGGCTGTTACCCTCATGCAGTGCCACCATACTGTCCCTACCCTCATGCAGTGCCACCATACTGTCCCTACCCTCATGCAGTGCCACCATACTGTCCCTACCCTCATGCAGTGTCACCATACTGTCCCTACCATCATGCAGTGCCACCATACTGTCCCTACCCTCATGCAGTGCCACCATACTGTCCCTACCCTCATGCAGTGCCACCATACTGTCCCTACCCTCATGCAGTGCCACCATACTGTCCCTACCATCATGCAGTGCCACCATACTGTCCCTACCATCATGCAGTGCCACCATACTGTCCCTACCCTCATGCAGTGCCACCATACTGTCCCTACCCTCATGCAGTGCCACCATACTGTCCCTACCCTCATGCAGTGCCACCATACTGTCCCTACCATCATGCAGTGCCACCATACTGTCCCTACCATCATGCAGTGCCACCATACTGTCCCTACCATCATGCAGTGCCACCATACTGTCCCTACCATCATGCAGTGCCACCATACTGTCCCTACCATCATGCAGTGCCACCATACTGTCCCTACCCTCATGCAGTGCCACCATACTGTCCCTACCCTCATGCAGTGCCACCATACTGCCCCTACCAGGTTTAATTTATTTTTATTTTTTAACTGCATGAGACAAGTTTAGTCTATTGAGGGCATATAACAAAATCAAAGCAAATATACAAATTACAACCACTCCTCCTACTAAAAGCAGGAGGCAGCACTAAAATAGACAGTTTAGGCTAATGTCCTCTTATTTAGAAGACTAGATGGCTCACCTGCGGCCCTCGAAAGTATCAGGTTGTCCATTATTGGTTTAGATGGACCAATTTTTTTCCGAGTTACCATCGGCTGTAAGAGTAATGTAACGTACAGTAGGAGACGCTTATAATAGCTTGTGAACGTAATTATTGTTTTAATGGGCTGAAAAGTGTATGGATATATTTATTCATATTTCATTTGTCTCAAAATTGTGTTCAAGAGCTTTATTCACAGTTTATCTGCGTGCAAAGTAATCCAAAAATATTTTGCTGGGAATGGTAATTGAAGTATCTTGGTGCCTCTAAACTATTATATTTGGACAAACTTTATACCTTCTTGTACTTCAGTTTGTTTAAACTGTTGATGATTTATAAGGCATGAAAGTGGGTGATATATATATATATATATATATATGTATGTATGGGCAACACGGTGGATTAGTGGTTAGCACTTCTGCCTTACAGCACTGGGTTAATGAGTACAATTCCCGACCATAGCCTTATCTGTGGGGAGTTTGTATGTTCTCCCTGTGTTTGCGTGGGATTCCTCCGGGAGCTCCAGTTTCCTCCCACACTCCAAAAACATACTGGTAGGCTAATTGGCTGCTAACAAGTTGACCTTAGTCTGTGTCTCTGTCTGTGTGCTAAGGAATTTAGATTGTAAGCCCCAATGGGGCAGGGACTGATGTGAGTGAGTTCTCTGTATAACGCAGCGGAAGTAACGGTGCTGTATAAACGGTGACGTGTGTGTGTGTGTGTGTGTATATGTATATATGTGTGTGTGTGTGTAAATGTATGTGTATGTATATATATGTATGTGTATGTATATATATATATGTGTGTATGTATATATATATATATATATATATATATATATATATATATATATATATATATATCTATCCTAATTTTTAAAACTGTACCTATTTTTTCTGCTGCTTCTAAATGTTAAAAAATGTTTTTGATTTAGAAGAAAATAGTATTCCCTTCAAGCAGCCACGTGTGTAACATTTTCAGAGACCAGAACTGTAAACGTCTGCATATTGTCGCCTGCGTTGTTTACATGGTGTTTTGCCTTAATATTAAATGTCAGCATTATGTCCTGAAGGAAGGAAGACCGGAAAAACAGGGAAAAAATTAAATCTCTCATGACATCAGATTTGCTTCCCAGTAATTTTTTTTTCCATCTTCTTTCATAGCAGTGCTCTGAATTCTTGTACCAGCCAGAAACGACAATCTGTGCCTTTGTGCACCAAATTAAAAACTGGATGGAAGCTGTAACCATGCACAGTTTGTATTCTCTTCAAACAAAGAACAAAGGCATGTTCCAAAGATGACCCGTAACTGTATTATCAATGAAAAGATCCTCTCTCCCAACAGTTTCTGGAGAAGACAGATAAATATGTATCCGATTTCTAAACTTAAAGAATTAGTATTACATTCAGAATCTGAGCAGAAACTCTACTCGGAGATCGTATTATAAGCAATTAGCATATTCTTTTGTCTTTGCACAGTAGAGTAGTGAAAATACCAATTATGTGGTTAATCATTGCCCAGATTGCTTTGGGCAAAATGTTTTATAGATGTGATGACATTCTATTAATTGTAATAAAATATGTATTCTTTTGTTCTTCATCTTGTTGATTTTCAGTTGCTCAAGAGCCAGGAGGCTCCTGAGAGATTTATGAGAACGGTCTGGGTTTAGTGTGTATTTAGTGGGCAGAGACTCCAGGCTGCGGGGTAAATTGGAGAAACTCAGACAGAATCCAGTAGAAAATGTATTCGATGTACAACTTGCACACAATGGAGCTAATTTAAAAAGCTCATCTGATGTGTTTTCATGACATATTCACCAACAAAAAGTGGATGTGGCCACATGTCATGGGACATTGTAACGCTTCCTGAAGCCTCACTCCCCTGCACTAAAGCCATCCTTCAATGCTGCATGCACAAAAAATAGATGTGGCCCCATGTTATGGGACATTGTAACGCTTCCTGAAGCCTCACTCCCCTGCACTGAAACCATCCTTCAATGCTACATGCACAAAAAGTGGATGTGGCCACATGTCATGGGACATTGTAATGCTCCCTGAAGCATCATTTCCCTGCACTAAAGCAATTCTTCAATGCTGCATCCACCGGACCCATTTAGCAGAGAAGAGCATTTGCTGGGGCACTTGCCACCTGTAATAAAACCATCACTGTTTTTATTATCCTTTGTAAAACAAATACATAAAATGTACAGCCGATGGCCCCTATCCCCTACCCTATTATACTCGGATCACTGGTATGGCAAGGATGACACCTCCCACATGGCTCGTAGCCTCTTGAAGGGGAGCTAGTGGGGCACACTGTTTTTTGTGAATCCCTAATAGTGGAAATAGATCTGCACTGAGCTTGGGACAGCTTATCTATATAGCAGGGGCATCCTGTGCTAGTTGTCTTCCTTTTTATAGTGAAACCGAGGACAGGCTGTCTTCCGCTGTGGCTGGTTGAGGATTTTGGGAAAAGATGGCTTTTTACTTACTGATTTTATTATTTTATTATACACACTGTGTACGGGAAGTGTTTTGTTACATTCAAAGTATAGTACTGGTGCAGAGATAAAACCATTTTGTGCAGAGGGAATGCCCATGCACTGTGAGGAATATGCCCCACTACAATAATCTCTCACCACAATATTAAACCATTTTTCTACACTGCTCTGCAAGCGAGGCACAACAGTGCTCCTCTTTTGTTATTCAGTGGGAATGCCTTCATTCCACCCAATCCTGTCCTATGTCTGTGTAAACATCTACTCGTCCACAAATGCAGACATTTTTCTCCACACACCTTTGCACCTCAGCAAAAATCAAGGTGCACTGTGGGTCAAAAACTGTGGCTTGTCTTGCCATGGCAATATTCCGCCCTTTGTTAATTACCTCCTGATGTGTGTATCATAAAATGATGACATATTTTTCAAGTTCGATGAACTAATATTCTATGGGACTCGCTATGGGCACTGTGTATGCACCCTTGGGTTTCCCAGCCATTAAAACCAGCATGCCATTTCTTTGGGTCATGTTTTCCATGATGATAGAGTTTGTATCTTAACTTTTGTTCTGAAGCCAGAAACAGAAAGAGATGCTGATTAGTATGGGCCCAGGGCATACTTGCTGACTCTCCTAGAATATCCAGGAGACTTCTGAAATAGTGGGTGATCTCCTGGGTCCCGAGTGTGTCTGGTAATCTTTCTGGATCTGGACCACACAGAGAAGCATGATGGTACGGTACTGCCCACTGGGGCATGATGCCATTTATTTCATCATGCTGTATTGGGAGTTGTGTTGACTTCGCAGAGCTTACCCGCTGCGATTCTCTGAGGGGAGGTCCGAGAAGTCAGCAACTATGGTCCAGGCTTTACAGCATATACGGTATTACAAAAGTGATAATTTTCTTGCTGCAAAGGCTAAATTTGTGGCTTCTGCATTATTGGTAAATCTAATAATGATGTAGCTGATACTGTTTATGTTGCTGATATTTATTGATTTGTGTTAGGGACGAGCGGTGCAGCATTTAATTTGCTAAGCAAAACAGAAGGAAGATCCCCTTTCACAAATGTGCAGTATTTTTGAGAATCTTGAATGCCATTGTATACTACCGCTCTTCCATGCCCAGTTCACACTGCCTCAAAAACCTGGGTTATTGCCGAGGCGAGCTCAGTGTGAACGGGTCCCCTGCATTTACCCGGGTCGGAGGACCTGCAAATTAGGCATGGGTCTTTTGCAGGGTAATTATCTGGTGTGAGCTGGGTAGATGCCAGTCTGAAAGGTCAGATGTGGGTTTTTCAACCCAGGTCTCACCGACAAGTGTTAAAAAGCAGAATCCCCCCCCAACATCACAAGAGGAGCCAATCAAAGCTCCCCTTGTGATGTTTCCAGGGAGATTTTCGCAAACCTGGGTTCAGTGTGACCCCGGTCCACCCAGGAATTTGCCAATTTGGGAGGCTCTGTCACCCGGCAATATCCCGGGTTCATATACCCGGGATATTGCCGGGACGGCAGTGTGAAGGCAGTATCAGCCAGGAATTTAGAAGATCTGATATTGTAGAAATATCTCAACTTCTAAATGTTGTCATAATCTAATACTAAATCATGGTTCACAAAGTTAACTCCACAAAATGTATTTTAGCCACTTAAAGATAAACTTTTACTTTTATTCTTAACATGCAAATAAGTAACTTTAGGTTTGTACAAGTAAATTGAACTCCTGCTAGCCGTATTATATTTTGTATCCTATAAGTTTACTAGGTATATGCATGAATGATATACAATTGTGTCTCACACCGAGTGATCTCTCACTTCACTGATTCCATACAATGAGAACTGGCATTCTAAACGTAAGCTGGTACTTTGTGTTCCCCCACTCCCCATCTGCCAGACTGTTATGTGGCTGGGGAGTTATTGGTTCATGCTGAATTCTATTTCACGAAGTCAGATAATAAAATAATAATTCCTATCGGCTATTAAAACATTCTTTTGTGTATGGGAAGTTTATCACTTAGTATTTAAATATTAAAAAAACAAGTAACAAAATCAAATCTTTGCTGTTGAGTGGGAGATATTTCCCTTTTCTTTTATGTTACCTTCCACCTGATTATAATGTATTTTGCATTGTTACAATTACTAAAACTGTTTTAATTTCCTGTTTTGGAATGCTTGGTATCATAATGGCTCCATACAGGGAAATTTACACTCTGGATTTGCGTCAATAAATTCCAAGTAAAAGTCCCATCTTTGCCTTGAATCTACTTTTGCACAACAGCAGGAGACTATTATACTTTTACAATCCCACATGACAATGGAATTATCCCTTAATCTAAATCTTAAGTATAAACACTGACCGAATGGTCGTGTGTCAGCTGATTGGCCCGATGATTGGCTAAAAACCTCCAGTGAGTACCTAGCCTTAGCCATAGATCTAATTGATATTAATTTTTTTTGTATGTTTCTACATGTAAAAGACATTGAGAATATTTTAAGATCTCCACCTGCTTTTATCTATACAGGTCAACTGATAAAATGAGTAAGGGGTCAATTTATTATCGTTGTCCCGGCAATTGGATTTTTTTCCCTTTGTCCTATATATGAAAGTATTTTCTGACCGCTCTTCCCAGGAAAGGCTTTCCCATGCATTTTTAGGGGGGAGAGTATTTATCAAGTATTGGTTTAGTACAAGTGTGATAAGATAATTTTTACATTAAACACACAAACTATAAGATGTATCTAATCACACACTTAAGTAACATGGTAGATTTATGTAACTAGTAAGAACACAAATACAAATCACATAATTTTTGAGAACCTGGTAAATTTTTCAAGTTTAATTTCAATGTCAGTACTGATATTTTTTTCTGTCATTGATAGAAAACGCCTTACCAAAATCTGGTGCGTTAAACACCGCCTAATCCCCCCAGCCCTTCTCCACCGTCTGACTCTTTTTGATGGAGCGGTGGAATTTTAATGAAAGTGTACTTATTAATTCAACACTCAGGCACCATTCACTCATTTTTGTTTTTGAAAAACCTTGCTGTTGTCAGCATTTTTTTTCCCTAAGAAGCACTTTCAATTCTGTTTGCACGAGTTTCCTTTTAATGCTAGCTGGAGTAATGTACTTTCTCGCTTTGCAGGTTTATCTGGAAGATAGCAATCTAAAGCGTGAGCACAGACTTGGAAAATTCTCTGCTTTCCTTATCTTTTTCAGAACTAACTTCTACATCAAATGTCATTTTTGAAGTATTAATCCTGATGGATTCATAAAAACTACCCCCCTCCCACTTGGTTTCACCCATGCATTGGCCTGTATGCTTTGACTGACAGCCACATCCAATCATTAAAGTCATTCATCTTTTGATTACTTACTTATTCTGTCATGCCAAATTTCTCAGCAAGCACTTTGTTAAAGTAGCAGTGCATAAAAAAAATAACATTTAGCGTGTCGAATAGAACTGGTTGGCTTTCTAGACACTCTGGAGGTCAAATCTATTCTTTTGTTTTATGAGTATAGTTATTTATAGGTATAGCTATTATTTTATGTTTGATTGTTTTTATGGTGGATTAGAACTGAAATATATTGTAAAAGTTTTGGTTTGGACAAGTCATATCAAACTGTATTTCAATTAATAAGATAAGAAAATCAAGAAGGGAATCAACGGCAACATGTGGAAATTCCAGCATTCTAAGGGGGGGGGGGGGGGGGGGAATTCAATTTGCCCCGTAGTTTTTCCAGAATGTCCATGAGATGCTTTGTGCTGGAGATATGACAGAAATCTCCGCTCAGTTTTCCTTGCACCCCATCATCATCATCATCATCATCATCATCAACATTTATTTATATAGCGCCAGCAGATTCCGTAGCGCTTTACAATTGGGAACAAGCAGTAATAAAACAATACTGGGTAATATGTACACACGTAGAGGTAAGAGGGCCCTGCTCGCAAGCTTACAATCTATGGATGAGCAGATATTTCTACTGTAATTGCTGGCATTGTGCACGGCGCGATGTCCGCACACCACATCGCCGGCAATTGAACCCCCTCCCCCCCCCCCAAAAAAAAGTATCCATGCTTTCTTGAATGTGTCTCCAACGCATGTGTCTCACAGGAGATCTAGCCACAACAATGTGTCTCGCAGTGGATATAGCCACAATGAGAGCTGGGCGAATTCAGCTTATTAAATCACTAGGAAGTAATGACACCATTGAGGAACTAGTTCCTAGAAAACGGATATCCCGGATATCCTGAATATTGATTATGTCCAGAAAATGGTTGCCTCCACTGTGTAATTACATGTACACAACTACATATAACTAATTTCCATTTTAGTGCTAAACTGCATGGACTATGTGTAAGTGTCTACAATTAGTTGTCTTTATAACACTATATGGGAGACCGGATCATATTACCTTTTGTTACATCACTGTGTATTTTTATTATAGTTTATTGCTTTATTTTAGTTTTCCATCAAGATCTGTTTGTGTGTTTTGGTTTTGCAATTTCTGCTCCTACTCTCCCACTGCACTTCCCTCTGTGTGTCGCTAATTGGATCATTAAACTGATAAATCTATCCTCATGGAGAGACAGAAGACAAGGGAAAGAGAGCAAGTAGGGGTGTGGATCAGTGACAGGCTGGGAAATTTAGGGTCCATCAGCAAATGTAATTATAAGAACACTCGTCTGCCGCCTGACATGCTTCTCATGCATTACACAATTGCCAAAATCATTTTTATTCAAGTAAAATACACATTTTTTATTACCTTAGAACATGTCATTTTAAAAATGTCTCTCTGTAGCTATGTAATGGGCCATTCTTCTAGGTGGATTGGACCTGTGGATAAATCAAGTCTTCCCTAAGGAGAACCCAATGCATAGAAGTCATTGGTCTCTTATATCCTTCTATACCATGCCACCACTTCAAGTTCCCAGAACCAATAGTTTCCATTCTGTGAACTCCACCAGAATGTTATAATGCTTTATGTGGGGGACTAATTGTGGTCAGGGATTATCAATGGTGGAGAACCAATTTAGCTTTAAATTCACTAAGCTTTCTAAAGTCTATGTGACATTTGCTTATTCGAAAGTCTAAATACCATTTAACAGATACACAGATATTTATTTTGGCAAGCAAACTTAGTTTTTAAGAAAACATTGTTTCAATAAATTATCCCTTGCAGAAACTCTGTTCCCTGATACCGCTATCAGTACAGAAATGCTAGTGATTTTGTGGGAGACGTCACAAGTTTTCAGCCCCACACAATCACACATACACACAACACACACACATTATAATAATAAAACATTGTGAAAATATTATAACACTACATTGTCTTCTAAAATGCAGAGCTGTTTTTAGACTTATTTTGTAACTTTAAACTCAACCATTGTAGTAAGCCTCTATATGCAGGAACATGCCTCATTAACCTCTAACAATAGCGATGCACATTGTTCATTGCATCGGTATTTTGTTGTTGTGCTTATCGGAGTTTCGACTATAAATTGAAAAAGCTATTAAGCGTATCTTAAATTATAAGAAATAACAAGTTAGTGCTACATACTTATTGAGATTCACTAAATTGCAGCTTTTGGGTGTATTGCAGAATACAGTGTAGCCGAGACGGCTGGTTTCTGTAATGTAACCAGTACAAACACTATTATCCTTTGAAAGAAGTGTTAGCAGAAAGTCAGCAAATATTTAAAAAGTAGCACAGTTAGTAGAGATCACTAGACTGCCAGTGACGTAGTTCCATGCGTCATGTGAAGAGTGAACTTGTGAATGACATCACACTGAAACTGGCCATCTATGTCACAGACTGTATTCTGTATTGTTTGTGGTTTTTTTTTTACAGAACTTTCCATTGTGGTCAACAAGCGTAAAGTATACAACATATGTAAATCTAAGTGAAATGTAACATACTAAAAAATAACATGTAACAAAGTTATAACAATAAACTGTAATGCCTGTTACACCAGCCTGGAACAAATAAAGAAAGCTGATTGTTAACAGATTAAAGCATATCTAATATTTTGAGCTCAGATTTATTCAATTTATATCTCAAACAGAGCTTTATAGGGGAGTTCTGCCTGCCAGGATTTCTAAATTGTACCATTGCGAAAGGCTAAAAATGCAAAGAAAATTTTGAGTGAGGATTTGATATAATCCTGTTCATTTTCCCAAAATTCTTGGATCTTGGGACACAACCATAGACAATGCAGCAGTTCTGCATCAGATACTTGACATTTATAACAATCAGTGTCTAACGGAGCACCTTTTGTAATCACAGTGGTGTAAGATAGGCTCTGTGTAATATATTAACGTTCATGTTCCTGTGTGAATTAGATACCAATTGTTTATCCATTTTAACAAGGGCCATTAAAATATATTTAAGCTCAAAGTGTGGAAAGAATTCCCTCCATTTCACTATGCCAATACATTGACTGTGTTTTAAATTTATTACAAACTATTGCTGTTTTAAATATATTGTATGTGGTTACTGCATCATTGTAGTCTTCCTCAAGGCAAAGCAAGGCGATGATTTGTGCCATTGTACAGATCATAAGCAATAGTCATTCTCCCATATAATTGGAATTGAAAATCATGTCCTTTTTGGAACTTGACTTTTTAGTAACTTGTTCCTCACTGGAGGTGATAGTGCAGCTTTAAAGGATAGTTTCACCTTTTTGGGAGAAAAGCTGAAAAACAAAACAAAAACCACATCACTTGCTGTAGGGGTCCCTGAACAAATATGTCCCCCACAACGTAGGGCCTGATTTGGTGTAGGCCACGGAGTTTTGTTCACCATGCCTTCGGATCTCATTGTTGTGTCACGTCAGGCCACCAAAGCAATAGTCCCAAAGTAGACATGAGTGACATTTTCCTTTGAAACATTTGCCTTTTTCTCAGTCTATGAAACTTCACACTGGTGGGAGCTTTTCCAGTCCTCTCCCAAAAAGCAACAGCAGATTGAATTGATCGTCATCCTCCAAGCTCTAGACATATGCTGTAATCTCCACAAACAAATTTACCAATACCTTGACGAATAGTGAAGAAAATGTTAAACCCGAAGACAGTAATGTCGGACCTCTATAGAACATCCTCTTCCCTCTGTGACATTCTATTTGTGTGAAATGCCGATGAAACTTTACTCATCTCTATCACAGAGCTAACAGATTAATGCTAGGACACTGAATATCAGAAGCTGTAGTACAGTGATGACGAAGACAAGAGACATAGCCAAAATGTTACTCTCCTTGTTGCCTACTCCAAATCAGATCCTCTTTTTTGTGTCTCAGAGGAAGGACACCCATATTTAATAAAAGGGACTGTTTGGTAGTCATACAGCATAGGTATATTTGTAGGTGATAAGAGCAACCTCAAATAACATAGGGTCAGATATCTGTTTTAATACATGCCCAGTTAAGCTTGCTATACTATCTAGAGGTCATATAATTCTTAGGTTGTAAATTCACTTGGGTAGTGTCACAAAACTCTTACTTGCTAAGTTATCAGAACCAATCTTGATGAGAGCTTCACCTATAGCAAACCCCGTTCCCATGTAACTAAATATATTCACTGGAACTTGGTTGTCCCCAGGACTTAATCTCAAGTAGGGGGAGAACTTAACAGGTGTAGGTTGGCACAGTATGACATATGCAATGATAATAGACTGATCTGAGAAACATCACTCTGGGTAACATGGCAAGTGGAATAGATGTGGCACCAACAGGATACTGATATAGCAGGTATAGATGATGGATCATGAAGGATGCAGTACCCAGGTTCAACCAATACTACTCTTGGCAGTAGAAAGTCAATAGTCTATTGAGGCACAAAGTGATGTGCAAGTTGCAATTCCAGTGTGTGTCCAGTACTGCTGTGGCAGTGAAGAGCAGCACAAGTACTGCTAGAACCTGACAACTCAGTAGCAGTAAGGTCAGTAAAGTAATGCCGAGGCACAGGAGGAATGAACTTAACTGCCAGATAACAAGTCATTGGAATAGCAACTACAGCGAGAGATAAGCGACAGCCTATAAACAAGCTGTGCAGAGTAATGAGGTGCAGAAACCGAAGGACAGAACAAACGGCATAAGAGTGATTAACGTGCAATAGGCAAAATCTGGTCCAGTCAGCCATCAGGCAAATCGGGGTCACGGGAATGAGTCAGATACCAGAAAGCGGACATGATCCAGAAGAGTACATGAGCATGGGAGTATTAGCGTGCAATCCCTACAAACCTGCAAGGTCTTAGTGAAACAGGTTGCAATTTAAAGCAGCATTGGTACATAATGAGCATCAGGCAGGACCAGCCCACAGATGACCTAACAGCAAGTGACCGTAATCACTGAAATGAAACACAGCAGACCTGCCTGCACAACAGCACAAGTAAAAGACACCAGTAAGCAGCTTAGCAAAGCAGTCACCTGCTGTTCCAGACAGGGCCATATATATCTTCTGTTTCATGTCATAGTATGTAATTTGTTCAAGTTGTGATTCCCCTCATTGTACAACTCTACGTAATATGTCAGCACTTCAGTAATAATTATACTAATATTATCCTTTACTTTTAAAGTATTAGCTTCTAGCAGAATTGTGAATGTATACTGCTACATGTCATGGCAAAACATACATTTAAATACAAAGTGGAAAAAAATATTGAAAAGACCTTGCCAAAAACAACTTGCTGGTAAAACACAGCTTCTGCTTACATATATATTAAGGCCCTTACAGAGCTTACACTGTGATTTGGGAAGGGAAATCCAGAAGACTCATGGAAGAGTCCTGCAACATGGTAATGAAGCCTGATGATAATTTGGGCAGTCCACTTTTTCTCTGCTGTAGTTTTGTGGGCTCTAATTTCGTACTAGGTAGAAAAAGTAGCTAACTTAATATCTAGCTAAGTAACTTGGATACATATTACATCTCAGTAGGGATCTTGCACAGAAGATAACTTGTCCCATGAGAGGTTAAATGATATGGAAGAGAGTGGACTGAGTAACAGGTCTGTGTTGTGTACACAAAGGCCTTGTGCCATCTTCTTAAACCCAAGCAACCATCCCAGTCTGGATATGAGAACACAAGTTAGTAAGCTTCTCTCAGTGATCTGCATTGAATGCTGCTGAGTGGGTGGGTGACGCGTTTCACCAGCTGTCACATTTGTGAACTACACACCCTTCCTAAATGAAAAGCAATACAATTACTAAAAATGATTTCCTCTAGAACAACATATTATGTGTTGTTGGGTAAATATCAGCCTTGCTGTATGCAGTTTTGCATGGCTGTTTAATAACTTTTTTTTTTATTACGGGTTTATTCAGTTTCAGGTTACTATACAATTACAATGTTGGAAAATATTTCTACTTTTTCATCAGTGCAATATATGTACATTTTCTAGTGATTTTACATCAAGAATAACAATTGCGTGTATTTTACCTATCGATAGCAGTGAGAAAAATCTTTTTACACAGCTTATAATTTTAACACAAAAAAATGTAACCGAAGCCATTTGATCAGGTATATAGCATGTGTTTATAAAGCAACAATGTGTCATCTACACCGCCATATTGTTGGGATCTTCTCCGAATAGCTTGGTCATCTCAGTCCTAGCAATGTTCCTTACTTTCAATGGAGCGATCACTCTTCAATGGGGCAGTTATTTCTAATCTTGGTTAAAAATGACAGTATAATATAACTTTAAAGCAAAATGCAGCAGCTAAGTGATACCAATATGTGTAGGAAAGATCAGTACATACCCACCTTACTTTGAAAATAATAATACAAAAATGATATGTTTAAAGTATACATTAACACTCTAAACTTGCTGTATGTCTCCTCAACAACACAGATGCAAAATGTCCTCTAGCCTAGGCTCTTTATTAAAGAAAATAAATATGTCCCTTTATGCTGCCTGTTCTGTAATGATTACACTGGTGCACATTTTAATACTTTTGTAAATTGTGTTCATATATATGGTGAATATTGAAATCATAGAGCCTCTCCTAATGATGTGAAACAATCTAGACAGAATGTTTATATACACCCATTGCTAACAAGTGCATAAAATACAGGTATGCAATCATCAAACATTAGGCGTAGAATGGGTCCTAGTGAAGAGCTTGGTGACTTTCAGTGTGGCGCGGTCATAGGATGCCACCTTTTTAACAAGTCACCTTGTCAAACTTCTGCCTTGCTATAGCTGCCCAAGTCAACTGTAAGTGCTTTTATTGTGAAGTAGAAACGTCTAGGAGCAACAACAGCTCAGCCACGAAGCGATAGGCCACACAAGGTCACAGAACAGGACCACCATGTGCTGAGCTTGTAAAAATGGTTTATCCTCGGTTGCAACACTCAGTAACAAAGTCCAAACTGCCACTGATTGTAACATTAGTACAAGAACAGTTCATCTGAAGCTTCATGGTTTGAGTTTCCATGGCCAAACAGCAACACTCAAATCTGGGTTTGGCGGATACCAGAACAAAACTTCTTACCCAAATGCGTACTGCCAACCGTAATGTTTGGTGGAGGAGGAAGAATGGTCTTGAACTCTTTGTCATTGTTTGATCTGTGCCTCTTAGTTCTAGTGCAAAAGGGGAACCAACTCCATATTAATCCCCATGTCTGTAGAATGAGACGAGATGTGATATTCTGTGTACTATATGTATGTATGTATGTATGTATGTATGTATGTGTGGATATATGTGTGTGTGTATAATAAATATATATATATATATATATATATAATATTATGTGTGTGTGTATGTATATGTGTATATACAGCGTGTGAAATTAATATTGACAACATTAGCATTTTTCTCAGTAAATATATATTTAATGTGGCTATTGTGATGAAATTTATACCAAATGTCAGCAAAACACAAAACTTAATTCATGGACATCTATGGTTTAATTTCTTTACATGTGTGGATTGCAAGGGTTGTTGCTGACATTTGGTATAAATTTTATTACAATAGCCACATTAACTAATATATTTACTGAAAAAAATCTTGATGTGTTCAATACTTATTTCACCCGCTGTGTATGTGTGTGTGTGTATGATATATATATATATATATATATATATATATATATATATATATATATATATATATATATATATATATATATATATAATTTTGTTTCAGTGCACGATCTATTAAATTTCCATTCATGCTTACTGGGTGTGCTGCTTTATTTCTAAAAAAAAATAAAATTAACTCATGTTAGGTGTACATTCCCCCACTCCCGTTACCAGTTTCATCTAGAGATGCTCACTGACCCCCGTGAACTGGTTTTGGTTTTGGATCTGGATTAGCTTCGTGTTTTGGTTTTGACAAAACCACCCTTGTATGTTTTGGTTTTGTATTTTTTAGAAAAAATCCTAAAATATGCTAAAATCACATAATTTTGATGGTTTTTTTTTTATTCCTACATTATTATTAACCTCAATAACACTAATTTCAAGTTATTTGCAGTCAATTTTGACCACCTCACAGGTCACAATATTATTTTCATACACTTTCGGACTAATACTGCAGCGACCTGGCTGGATGGTAAGCGACAGAGCAATGACACAAACACACGGCAGTTCCTAGCACATCTAGGACACATTGTCACACAGCAGTGACAGAAAAGACAAATACGGGTCCGCCCTCCCTCCCACCCCTCGCTATGTTTGAGCTTAAAAAGGAATTCAAAACTCGTGAGATCCAACGACGTCACAATGATGTTTTGCCTCGTTTTTAATTCCGAGGCCGCGCGACAGTCGGTACTCGGATCCTCTAAGTTCGGGTGTGTTCAGTTCTCGGGAACCGAGCCTGAGCATCACTAGATTCAACTTTGTTAGCAGACACAAAGATTTGACCAAGTTAAGCAATGAAGTAAGTGCTGTGGAGTTTTATTTTAAAGGCGATTCTAAATAAGCTATTTAATGTATATCATTTAAGCCATGTAAGTAAAACAGTGCTCACAAATTTGTCTTAACAACTACTAGTTTCCATTTCCATTTCCAGAATTCGCACATATCTCACACAAGACACTGCAAAAACCTTAATTCATGCACTTATCATCTCCCGCATTGACTATTGCAAACCCCTCCTTACTGGCCTTCCCAAAAACAAACTCAAACCCCTACAATCTATTTTGCACGCTGGGGTAAGATTGATTTTCTTTGCAATTCGTTATTCCTCTGTTAAATCACTCTGTATGTCTCTACACTGGTTGCCTGTTTTCTACCGATTCCAATTTAAAATACTCTTACTAACCTACAAGGCCATCAACAAAGCTGCACCAACATACTCTCCTTTCTTGTCACAAAATATCTCCCAACTCGGCAACTCCGTTCTGCACAAGATCTGCGTCTCTCATCCACACTCATTACATCCTCCCATTCCCGGTTACAGGACTTTTTCCGAGCTGCACCCACTCTATGGAATTCGCTCCCTTGCACAATAAGACTCTCCTCTAGTCTACAAGCTTTCAAGCGTTCTCTGAAAACCCACCTCTTCAGACAAGCTTATAATATTCCTCAACCACCCTCTTAACCTCACTACACTACCCTATTACCACCTGTTATACAACTACCCCTTGACCAACATTGTTGTGTGACAGGATCATTTAGCTTATGAGTCACTTTTACCTTTGCAGTCTGGCTGGGCCGACTGCAAATGTAGACTTATCCTCATGTGTCAATCTCCCATTGTCCAATAGATTGTAAGCTTGCGGGCAGGGCCTTCTCACCTCTTTGTCTGTTTTACCCAGTTTGTTTATTAGTTTACTATGTTTGTCCCCAATTGTAAAGCTCTACGGAATATGTTGGCGCTATATAAATAAATGATGATGATGATAGTTATAAACAACTAGCTTTCCACCAAATGCTTTATTTTTTACTACTTTCTTTTTGTATGTATTTCTTGTGATTTGTTACCGTAACAACCATAGTTGAGAATCATTAGCAGAAACTATTTATATGGCACTACTAATTCCGCAGTGCTGTACAGAGAACTCACTCACATTGTGTCAGCAGAAGGTAACCAAGATGCAATAAGTTATCCTTGGCCAGAAGTAACATCCACGCTGCCAGAATGGATGCCTAGAAAGTTGTACAGATGTGAATTTAGGGTCACACAAAAAAAAATCACAAGCAGTGAAAAAAGTTACCAGATATCGACACTGTGAGCAGTATTGTTATCACATATGTCCCTGTCTTCCTAATTTGGAGTTTAGGGGCATGACCTATGTCCCAGTCCATAAAACCACTCCCAGTCCACCTGAAGCATGTGCCCTTAATTTATGATATTCCACCTCTAGCTAAAACCTCACACCCCTTCCTGGCCTGGGAAATGCGGACTGCTCCTCATAAATCAGGACTCTTGATGGGTATTAGGGTCTCAGCCCTACACTGGATCTATTCCTGTAGGTGCCAGGGAGCCATGGCACCTTGTGTTTTAGTGTAGTGCAGTATTGCATCTTTTAAGTTACTGCACCCTAACCACACTCCTCTTCATTCTTTTTCTTCCAATATATATCTTAAATAAGCAGTATGACACTGCAATGCAGGTGTCTTCTCTAAATCCGTAAAAGAATTCCCGAATAATGGTAAACACCCTTTCACCTGCAGTATTAACATATGCAAATGCACCACTTAAAATAGCATTTTGGTTCTTTATTGAAAAAAAAAATGTGTATAAGTAGTCATCCTGTCTTTGTGAAACAGATGTTTACTGTAAAACATATTACATTAGTATTCAGTGCTATTCAACTTTTATATAACAGCACAAACACCATCTTAATATCCTTCTGTTTGCTTTCCAACTGTTTTCTTTTTCTTGCATAAATCAGTATCTACGAGTTTACAGCAGATCTCCTGTCAATCAAGATTCTCTGAGATATAGACAAGCTGTAGCAGATACAGCATGTTTCCATTAAATTGACAATTGATGAATATGAATTTCAAAATCTATAAAGAGTAAAAGAAAAAGAAAAACCAAAATCTTGTGGCACGAGGCAGTTGTCATCTCCTGCAGTCACTGTGAGGAGCACTGGTAAACCCCTTTTTATGAGGGGAGTATTGACAGCGTGGAGAAAACTAGGTACGTTTTATGTGTAAGTTGGCATATATTAGTGCTCTAAATTATGGATCAACCCTTAGACCCTAAACATTACTGATAATATATCCAGTAACTGAATTAATGGATTATCTTCTTGAGTGGGACTCGACTTCGAAATCAACTCTAAACATGTTCCACTCATCCGGCAGTTCAGTTCCCTGCAGGATTGAAACAACATTGTTCCATTGTCGAACAAGATTTTTCAAGTCCGTTTGAAAATCTTGATAAACGATTTCATTTCCTTGGGGACAACCATCGTTCAGTGTACACACTAATGTGATATCAGGCCAAACGGTCGTTTGTTGTCCGATTGACCCAATAATCAGCTGAAAACACTGTAGGGCACCACAGTGGCGTAGTGGTTAGCACTTCTGCCTTACAGCACTGGGGTCATGAGTTCAATTCCCGACCATGTCCTTATCTGTGAGGAATTTGTATGTTCTCCCCGTGTCTGTGTGGGTTTCCTCTGAGTGCTCCGATTTCCTCCCACACTCCAAAAACATACTGGTAGGTTAATTGACCAAATTGACCCTAGTCTATCTCTCTCTGTCTGTCTGTGTGTGTGTGTGTTAGGGAATTTAGACTGTAAGCTCCAATAGGGCAGGACTGATGCGAGTGAGTTCTCTGTACAGCGCTGCGGAATTTGTGGCGCTATATAAAGAAATGGTGATGATGATGACTGTAGTGGGTACCTAGCCTTACAAGAGCATTACATTGATTAGTGCAAAGATTTTTGTTTGTTTTGTAGTGCTGCATCGGGGGCTGGGATAATAAAATGACATATCGAAGTTGGACTGTGATGAGCCAAAATGTACCAAAATAGCCACGCCACAGGAATGGGAAAAAATGCCTCAGCAGCAAAGGGGTTAAATAATTGTATCAGACTGGGTAACTGGGTACTCAGATTACTCTAATCATTTCAGAACCTGTGATATAATTGCTATGAACAAGTAGTTTAATCTGTCTTGTGTTTTCATGTTCATAGTTTCATATCGTCTTCCTGGTGACTGAAAATCTCACCGTGATAATCATTAAAAGTGTTAATTTTTCCCCCCACACACCCAGATGGAAACATGAGAGAAAATAAACAACTGCTACCTTTAGCAACGTTAGTACTGTATTATTTTAATTTGTGTTTTTAATTCTCTACATTTCGATGAGACTTAAAATGCACATGTAGCCTACACACAGTGGAGCCAGCCATTTTGTAAGATGGAATAATATTCCTCAGAATGAGGCACTTGACTTTAGTAGGAAGAGACATCTTCTGACGATCAAGTGGCAATTGTGGGGGAGTAGCGCTGAGAATCGCATAATTTTGGCCCTGATCACCCCCCTCACACCTAAAAATATGACATCACGATGTGGGGACAGGCCCAAAATCTGTTTCATCATTGAGAGCACCTGTTCCACCCACTTTGTTAAATAGTGGCAGGATACAAGAGGGTGGCCTGCTCTCCTGCTAGCACGGGAGAGGTTACTGAAATTCAGGAGTGTCCTGGATATTCTAGGAGAGTGGGCAAGTAAGATTTTTAATTGGCTGCAAAGGGTGGACCAATCAGAAGCTGCAATGTCCGTGATTACGACTTCTGACTGATCCTCATACTCATCCCTTTTGCAGTGTCACATAGTGAGGTGAGAAGAACCACATAACCCCAGCAAAGACAGCTGCATGTATCATCCTCTGGGGAAGGGAAAGACCAGGTCATAGGTGGGAATAAAGGTTTTACAGCACAAAGAAGACATTGTGTTTCTAAATACATTTCTTGGTGTGTACTTTTTGACGTAAGGTGTCAATTGTTTTACTCACATGGAACTGGTGGTTGTTTTTCTTCTGCATTTGCATCCAGAATTTATTTGAATATTGAGTGCATTGTATATTAATCCAGATATACAGTAACATGTTTGCGTTCTTTTTAAACAAGCTTGTGGTTAGTCTTTATCGGTACAGTATGTGCATTTCCAATAATGCTACGTTAATAAGAATGGCCGTTGTCTTAAAATACATTTCTTTGAAATAAAAGAACGTTGAACATAAGGTTTTCATCAACTTCTGTTTTTTCAGGGTTGTTGTTTATTTGAGGTTTACTCTAAAATTTCCCTGAAAAATGTGAACTATTTTATTGTAGAAATTCCATCAAACAGCACACAAAATTAATGATAGGAATAGGAAGAAAAGAAGTAAAGAATATTTTTATTAACCAAGCCCAGCTGAAGCACATGTGTGCTGTACCCTGCCCATAAATTGGAGCACTGCTTATACTTGTGTGCCCCCGGAAGGGCCCCTGCACCCCCAAACTCCTCCAGTGCAAACTCCGCTCTAACAGGTCAATTTGTCAATGCGCTGTCTCAGGGCTGGTGGTAAGTCATTTATTAATAACATAGTGCTGGGGCAGCGGAGTGATGCAATAATAGTGCTAAGGTGTCACTTATTGCTTTGTCAGACAGTCTCTCTGGATATGTGCATGTGTGACCCAGCTAGCCGAGTTGTGCACACGCAATGGCACGGAAAGGCTTTCAGTTTCACAAATAAAAAAATAAATAAAATTAATACAAATAAATAATATAAAGTAAATATAAAAATATGAAAGACAAAATATATATCTATTTTTTATATAATTCTTTATTTTGGTTGGTCAATCATATAACAAGAACATATAGCAGAATATCTGAATTCTAAATAGAAAAGCATTATAGTAAGAAATAAATATTTAAATGTTGTTATCGATTGAAAAATGCTTAATTGAAATAATAAAGCATTTTTTTTCATACATTGATACCTACGATAGCAGAAGAAGGATTGCAACGGTAGCTGCATTGCTGGGATCCTTGTTAAATAGACTTCCCCATGCTTTGTATCAGGGATCTTTTGCTGGTTAAACCCGACAAATCTTTTCTTTGACGTGCTACCTTTATAGTTAGGGAGAAGCATTTTGCTATTGCTTCCATCTTGGAGAATTGCATAAATTCAGTTGTGTTACTAATGATGTGTTGAGAACACAGTAGTGGAAACAAACCCATAAAAAAACATTCATCTTATTTTTAATGTGATTATCATACTTGCCAACTTTGGCAAGTTGTGCTCCAGGAGATCGGGGGAGGTGGGAGTGTGAGGTCTAAGCGAATTGCGTCATTTTTCTAACCTATTACAGCAGGGGGCGAGACTACGATCATGCGCAAGTCACTTCCTAAGTCCCCCCCCCAACTGCCATTTAAGTAAAGAAATAGCCAGGAAACGGAAATTTGCCCTGCTCAGAAATTCATGAGTCTCCCGGACATTCTGGGAAAGTAGGCAACTATGCATTAGTTATCAGTTGAAAATCGCATCAAGAGCGGGTATCTGCAGGATTCCTTAACCTGTTTCAGTCACTGGGTCTTTTTCCCCTTATACTTGCAAAAACCATTGTGAGATCTTTTATGTTGGGACTACTCCTATATAATGTCAATTTGTTTGTGGACTGATATTACTGAAATACTGCCCAGAGCACTGTCTGTGAGTGACTTCCATAGTAATCAGAAAAAGTGGATTATACATTTCGGCTTTTGTGGCCAGCTGCTCATTCCTAGTAGCCCAAAGCCATCCTAAATTACGGATTGGATGGCTATTATTTAATGGATTGTAACAGTAGCAGGCCGGTTTACGTCTGGCTGCCCAAAATTCCTTTTGAATATACTGGAGTCTATCATTATATATTTGTTTCACATATTAATTTATAATATATGTGTTTCTATTCCATGACAGAAGATAAGAAGCTTCACATTGTAAGTACCTGCATTATCTGTTTCACTGTAGGCTGGTGTCTTTCACACTTTTATGTTTCACACCTATAGAAATAGGAAAGAAGTCGGACTTAGACTGTTACTAAATAATCCCCCTATAAGTCCCTAACCTAAGTGTGTTGTATCGCGGTGTCAGCTTGTGATGCTAATTACCACCTAATCTGTTTAAAATTATACCAAAAATTCCTTATGGAGTTAAATATTTGGGGAAAAAAACAGTTTTGCATATTTTATTTTTTAATAATATATTTGTGGTGTTTTTAAATATGTATTTATTTAACAGATTAAAATACCCCTTGAATCTGTCTGAGGTACCCCTTAGGGTGTACACATCACAATTCGAAAACGTAGGGTGTAGTATATTTGCACAAAGAAAACATACAAAAACATGCATTTATCTTAAAACCTTATATATTATATATTAATGTATATCGTGTTATTGTGTCTTTTATTTGTTAAATAATGGGCCCTCTTTTAATACATCATCCATTATCAATACCGTATTGCTATATGTTAAGTTCTTTTATTAATATACATTTATTTCTGAATTTTATAATCAATGGCATATATAAATTAACTTGCATTTTAAGCTTAGTGGATTTTTATTCCAGTACACTATATATTGCTCTATTTTCACAGGAGCAAACACAAGATTTTTCAGTCACTAATTTCCAAATAATATAGTATAGGTATTCACATTATATAATACATATGATATTCACACAAACATATAAAAGTAAAAGAAAGCATAATCTTTTAAAGGGTACAGCATAATCAGCAGGAATGATTTGGCTCTGTACTGCCACCTTGGCCACAAGTGGTATTGCAAAAGCGCGCTTTACTTTTTCATTTTAATCATAAACTTTATTGCTATACTATAATATCATCTTGAGTTGTTATACCTCATGAGAAAGCCATATCAATACAATGATAAAGAACATTTTACTTTTTCCTAACCCATGTTTGCTGATGTGTTCTGTAGCCATAATATTTAATGAATGTAATACTTTTTTTTAAAGTGCCTTAGATTTGTGTGGCTCTGCTGTTATTTATTAAATATCTGTCATTTTTCACTGTCATCGGGATTCAAAACTGGATTAAAAGGAGGGGTATAACTGCTGCAGTCTGGAGTGACTGTTATTGATTGAGCCGTGGCTAAAAGACTTTTGTCATAAATATGATGTAGAGAGTCCTGTGCTTCTATTTCTCCTGATGTCTTCAGATTAAAGTAGTCAACTAAAGTCTCCTCCATATGTCAATTTCCAATTTCGGGATTGTCAGTCTGTTGAATTGGACAATTGGAGTTGTGGATAGAAGCCGTGTCATTTATCAAAATCTGTTGCTTTTGTCCTCTTTCAGGCATTGAGCACTCTGTCGTTGTGAACTGAAATGATAATCTATGTTAAAGTCAAATAGAGCTAAATTTGCACTTTTTGTGCTACAAGATGTTTATTGTTTCCTCCTGCCAAAGCAATATACATGTTACAGATGGCAGTGCAAAGAAGCACATCAGATAAGATGCGAAAATCATAAGAAAACAAATCTGTCCAAATCATTTGTTGTTCTATGCAGAACACGCACAAAGCATGTTCTGAAGTGGAAAACAAAGTTCTATAGGAGCTGCTCCTTATGTTGTTGTTAAATTCTGTGGACTGGCTGAAATTTTTTAAGGTTGCCAATGCATTAATAATTCCAGGGTCATTTTTCTGCTGAGCAGATAAGCAGATTCCAGTCACTGCTGTCTAAATACACATTTATGCACTATTGCCCCTATCTTGACATGTTTACTGAACAAGCAGACTTACTAGCGAGAAACTAGGTCCTATAACAAGTATATTTTCATATATTCATGCCTCAATATCATATTTGCCAACTTTTCCTTGCTGACATTTGTGGGAGGGGTGTGGTGATGCCATTGCATCACTATAGCCCCACCCCCTATCGTTTCACTCCATAGAGTGGTTGGGAAGGGTTTAAATATGTGCGTTGCACCCATAACTACGCTCCCTCGTGTCTGCACCTATAACTACGCTCCCTCATGTCTGCACCCATAACTACGTTCCCTCATGCCGGCCGGCCCCCGTAGCTACGCTACCTCACGCCGGCCGGCCCCCATGTCTCTTACTGTGTTCCTCACTGTGTGATCTGCCATACATGAACATGAGTGTTTTGCATTGCAGAGTATCTACTCTGCCTCTAATAGCAACGTTGGTCTTTTTGTGAGTATAAAAACTGTTTGGGTGTTGATTTTTTTGGGGGGGAAGAATATAAGGTCATATCCAGCATCAGCTTTGTCAAACAAACTTAACTGAAAACCTACATTGTTGGTCACACTGCTATTAGGAGCACAGGTAAACCGGGGCATGTACTTGTTTTAAATATAGCCTATGTGGTACGGTAGGCAGCATGTTGTCTGTCCATTGCATTTTCACCTGTTCCCTTCTTCAAAAGGACAGATAAGCACCAGTGCAGCAAGACAGAAAAGCTGTATAACAATGTAGAATGCTCTGTCCTTGATCAGGTGTCATCCTAGGCATGAACCCTTTATAGTTTATTTTGCAAACATGGCCGTGCACTTCCCCCAGGCTAAATACGACAATGAGTTTCTTCCCCAGTCACTCTTTGTAACCTTTTGCCATGGGTCGAGAGACTTGAAGTTAGGCGTACATACACAAAATGCTTCCCCTTACTCTCAAATGTCTCCTGGACTGATTGCTGTCATTTACACCAGTCCATTTATAATATGTATTTTTGTCAGGGTATTACAGTGCATACCAGGCAGTTCTACTATCCATAAGGACACTAGGAAGACATTTGCTTACAAGCTATTGATTAACACTGGTAGCTGCACTCAGAGTAAAAGCCAGTATGGATCTGTTGCATGATGCTTTTTCTTGCATATTTTTATTCTTATCTGCAATACGATAAGGAATTTTCCAATTGATTTTTATGAGAGAGAAAACAAACTGTAGCACATTGCAAACTATATTGTTTAAATTGAAAATTGTAGATGGTAGAGTTACGGAAGGATTTATTATTTTGAATAGAGCAAGCATAAAGTCATTAAAGTAATACCAAAGGCCTCCTAATATGCAGCTGTATGAACTTATGATCGAAGTCCACTATTAGTTTCAATTTTTATTCCGCAATTAATTATAAGGTAATTTACTCTATTAACTACTTCTACTGGAAAATAAGTGAATATTTAATTTGTTTACGTGCAATCTGGATATTTCAGTGACTTGTATCAATTCACTCTGAAAAGCTTGTATTCTATACTCCTTATTCACAACAACAGAACTTGGGAGGCTGCTGTAAGTACTGCTGGTATGGCTTCATATAGCAGCTTAAAACATTATGGAAAATGCTACCAAAGCTTTTCATTGAGCTCAGTGTATTTTATTAAACATCGCTTCAGAATGGGCCGGCAAAGCTGTAAGTTAACCCTTACCACTCTGACTAGTATTACTGAGGCAGCTTAATGATAAATTGCATCTACAGGTAATAGTCATGGCAAAAAGAAAATCAGCCCGATCATCGCATCTTCCTAAATAAACCCCATACTGTGTAAAGTGCTGAAGAGTAGACATTTTCATGCTGAGCGTTTGTTTCCTATAGTTTCTACTGATAACATTATCATATTAGGGTCTCTGTTGAATACTGCATTCACCCCTCTTCACTGTATGCAGGCTTTTTTAAAAAATGAAGTACGGATTGATAACACCAATAAACAAATCCTTGTTCTCTCACAAACATCTATTAATGTAAATAATTATACAATATTTATTAGCTGATATAAAACAATATAAATGAAAAGTATAAAAGGCTATTCATGAACAAAGCACATATGGATAATTAGATGTTATATAAAAATGCAACAGCATGTAAAAGAAGGTCTCTGATGAAATCGCCTTGTGCGGTGAAACGCATCTGGAAGGATAGTAGTTTGTGACCTATGCAGGGGCAAACGCAGGATTTGCAGAGGGGGGGTTTCAACACCACGCCGCCAGTGGGCATGACCAGCATGCATGGGGGCATGGCTAAAATATTAGACAGTGTTGGCTTCTCTCCAACTCTTACTATCCCTATAATATACATGGGCAATGCTGCATGCACTACTGTTAGGTACACACCGTTCTCCCTTTTCAAGCGAAGCCATGTGAAGTGGGGCAGGGTCCAGCCACCTCAATTATACAGTGCTCCAGGCTTAGAGGGGGTTTCCAGGCACTAGAAAAACCCCCCTCGGTTTGCCTATGCTATGCACTGTGCAACATATTACCACTTGTAAGCCAAATCCATCAGCTGTCAGTTGGTCCCGGGGATTTTTAGTTATTACAGCCGGCTGTTGCCCTACTACTCGTTGTATCCATAGTGAGCTGCGGCTCCAAGAAGAAGCAGGAACTGCCGAATGCGTTTACACTTACCAGTTGAATTCATTCCATATCCCACCACCCGTTGACTCCGAGAGGATTATGTGGTTGTGGTGCTCCACGCTTTATACTCCAGCGGGACAGTCTACAGGAATTCGGTAAGATACCAGCAGACTTTGAGCCCAAATGGCTGTGATTTAATACTGCCTATTGAGCTGGCGCCTTCAGCATATCTGGATTATTACTGTATTTAATGGACAACGATTCAGTATTATAGTATAGTATAGTGCTCCCACCACCACAGACCAAACTGTTTTTTAATGTGCTGATTATCTGAGAGGTGTGTGCACATCTGGACCAATTATTATTATTCTTTTGGAATCAGTGATTTACATATTGCTATTTCAGTTATGGGCTGACGCTTTGATATATTTCCTCATGGGACTTCTTTCACATGCAGTTTTATTTTTATATAACATCTAATTATCTATATGTGATTTGTTCATGAATAGATTTTTATACTTTTCATGTATATTGTTTTATATCAGCTAATTAATATTGTATTTACATTAACAGCTGTTTTGTGGTCACTGTTACACGATTGCATATCTTTCTATTTTCACTTCATTGGTTAGAGGTGGCAGAACAGAGTCCATAGCCATACCAAGTGAATTAAGATAATCACTTTTTTCTCTCACAAACGGGGTGTGTTCAGACCCACCGCAGACAGTATAATAGGTCATAGATATCCTACAAAGCTCGCAGGGGAATTGCATGACGTCACTTCTGTAACACATTGTTATCTGCATTTGTATAGCGGTAGATAAACAAGTTGGATGCGTGAACTTCATTTCATACAAAGATGCACCTTGCATCACAGACCTCTCATTTGTTTGATAGGAGTCTCACATCACTACTCTATGATGATAGAGGACCTGCTGCTCCCACTATCAAGCACTCAGGCTGTAGTTTGCTGCTTGCCCACAATGTCCTCCTCACATCATCCTGTGTCAGAACTACCCTGTGTTGGCTAACCTAGTCACTTCAGTTGGCAGGCCGTGGCCTCCCACAGTATCGGCACACTCCTCTCATGAACTACACTAGGCTGCTGTGAGCATTCAGATTTGATTGGCTCCAGGTAGTTCTATTGCCACCCATTTGACAATATACGGACAAGTAAGCGATTAAGATTGAACACATTGGGGCCTATTTATTAAAGCAAAAAGTCATGTGGCCAGTAAGAATTAGTGTTTTCACTGGCAATAGGCCTTTGGTCTATACAGCAAGTGCTTACCACCGGCTATAGCATTTCTTAAGATTTGTTGATTTTCATCAGAGATAAGTTTCCCCATGCAGGGCAGAATCTCAGGATGGTGATAACAGAAAACTTGCTTTATTCTTTAAATCAATCATTTTTCTAGCTTTCAGTGTTTTAAAATATTTTTTTGTCCACAATATGAAACAAGACTATCCGTGTCATGCATGCACATATTCCCTTGGACTAGTCCGGCAAAGCGATAAGTTTACCCATACTGCTCCAGACCAGTACCACGAAGGCAGCAGGGTATCACTCAGATGCCTGGCAATTCTTTATTGATAAATTGCGCCAATAGGTGATTACCTATCGACGCTTGTCATGCTGATACATAATCAGCCTTATTGCTGAATATCGGTAAACAGGCCTCTTTGTTATATAGAGAATAAACACAAACAGAATTCTTTGGAACACATCTCCATCAAATTGATATATCAGGTTTTGTGAAACAAAGCTCCCTCACTTCTTCCCCCAAAATTGCTTGCCTTATTCATCCATATGCACTCACAGGCAGTAGCTTGGCATGAGCGGTTTGTACTTACGCAGTTAATTTTTATAGAGCACAGTGGCTGGTGAATTCAATTTCTCTTTGTAGAGAAATATAAGATACAATAGATGAATAGAGTTTCAAGTGATTTTCAGAACAGCTTGGAATCCTAGGTTTTAGCAATCTAATTACAATCTCCTCACAAGGCCTTCAGCAGAAATCAGACGAGGCTTGACTTGAACTTCACTAGTACGATTTGTTTATTCTTGTCTTCACTGTGAGTGGCATACACAATGCATTCTTTATATGCTGCATCTGTAGGATTTAACACTGGGCAACATTAACAGAACGTTCCATATGTGAAGTTGTGCCTTTTTGTAGGGATTTTATTAGATATCTGTGGGGTGGTTGTTTTGCATATAGGATAAGCTGCATCCCATTGTGTGATGGATGGAACCAATCAATGTAGGTGTGTGATTAACATATGGGCTGAGCTTGGCTGGAAGCATGAGATATGAGAGAGTTGTGAAGCTGAAGGCTCTCTGGTTAATGTGGACATATATCTTACTGTGGGGGCAGACATTTTGTGAGCTGCACCAATATTCATGAGCATGCAGCCTTATCAATACACCACTGAGGCACAAAATAGCTTTCTCTTTTTGTATCTAATAAAGTGAACCCATCGCTGTCACAGTGGAGGCAGACATTGTTTGGCCTATTTAGTAAGCCATAAATAACGCGGAAACAACTTTTTCTGCATAGTTTAGGCATTTGTAAGTTGCACAGCTATGTAACAAAACCCTGCATTAGGCTACATTTCGCATTAACACGCAGTCCCCATCATTTTTAGTGGAGACTATGGTCTGTGGCACTTTGACAAGCTCCGAAAAGTCTATTTTTTTGAGCTTTAGCCCATTGGCTAACGTCATCTGAACAAGGCGCTAGCCATTCTAACCTATGGAGAGAGCATAAGAATATATAATAGGGATGTTTTCAGCGCTATTGAATCTCAATAACAGAAGGATGACTATGGAAAATTAAATAACTGATTTTTCAGCAGTGAAAGTTTGTATATAAAGGGGTCACATACCTGTTCTAGTATGCATAGAAGAACACAGTAGGAGTTTCCAGATGCCCTATTGATAGTAAACTTACAATAATAAAGCTGTCAGCGTTCCCGTAGCAGGTGCTTGTAAGGAAAAGGATCTTCTACTGCCGTAGATATCAGGTGCATGTCATATAGGTAGATTGTAAAAGGAATTTACCTTTGTTTCCCCTCTCAGCCACAAATCGTATGTATATTAGAAGGAGAAAAATAGAACAAAATCTGGTGTAGTATGTTCAAACAATCTGATTTAATAAAAAAAATAACATCACACAAGAGAAGAGATGCGGTTGCCCATACCAGATAACAGGTAATGATTATCATTGGAAAAACATCGTTCCGGAGTGAGATCCACAGATAATCTCCACTAAGATGTTGAAATGCGGAACTGGGTTACCGATACTCCTGTCCTCCAATTTTCGACGCGTTTCGACTTAGAAAAGTCTTTATCTGAGCTGCAATTGTATATGATGCGCTTGATGTGGATCTGTTAGGATCTTACCTGTTCCCCGCTCCGCTGTCGGGTCTGGCAGCTTGTCATCTTCAGCGGTGAGCGCTCCCTCTGATCGCACTGCTGCACTTCCGGGTTCTCGCAGCAGGGGTCATGTGACTCTGGGTGGGGAATTAAAAAACTACATATTCCCTGCTCTGACACGCTATCTGTGTCAGAGCAATGTGTTTCCTGTTCCTGGCTACCTTTCCCTGTGTACCTGACCCCTGTGATCCTGCTCCCTGTGTGCCCCTGTATTTCTTCAACATTCCTGTGTACCGACCTGGCTGTGACCTGACTATTCCTTGGCTATATCCCTGGCACCGTGTATTGGACTGACCATTCCGTGTACCGACTCGGCTGTGTTCTTGGCTATTCTCTGGATTTTCCTCTGGCACCGTATATCTGACGATCTCCTGTGTACCGACCCGGCTGTGTTTCTACTTCTCTGGACTCATCTCCTGCTAAGGCATGCTACTGAGACTGTGCATTAATCCGGCTTCCGCTCCAGAACTTCAGACCCTGGAATTCACGGTTCGTGCCTGTATTTGCATCATCTTGCCATATTGCCTGTTGACTATCCATCGCTTAGAGCCTTCTCCCTTACGTCAGTAGGCTAACCTGGGGGCCGCGACCTGTGGTTCTGCGGCAGCAAAACCCATCCTACCTTGCGGTGGTTCTTGGTGAAGACCGGAAGGCCGTTAGACTCCGCGCCCTAGGTAAGCCTGCGAAAATACTGACTGAACCGTAACGGGATCTAAATATATTTATTCCTATGGAGAGAGCTTGCAGTAGAGGGATCTTCAGATCTCTGTCCGCAGCCTTCCTGCTCTCCTCCCGTAAAGATCGCAAAATGCCTTTGCGCATGTGCAGTACAGAAACCGGGACAGAACGCGGTATTGACAGGCAAGGAAAGTCATCGCCAGGACAGCCTCCTATCAACACGCAGTCCCGGGATTTCTGTAATAAGTGGAGCCGAAACTCCTCTGTCATTGTTCAAACAACAAACGTAACAAAACCCTGTTAATTATTAAATAGGCCCCTGTGTGATCTAAACCCACATTCATCAGAAAACAGCATATTAATTCCCTGAGACATAAGGCACATAGTGTAGGCAACAGGTACAATTCAACTTATTCTAGTTCCCTATTGTCAGGCATATTACATAAAAATATATTTTTTGTTTCAGGAGAAATGAAATTATTTAATAAAACATCTACCAGGTCACAATCATGCATTAAGTCCTATTCATTTGCCTCGTATTCATATAAATGCATACTGTGATTTAAATGCTCTGTTTCCCAAGTGCTTGACAAGTATAGATTTTAGGAATGTGATGTACATTTTCCATTTACAAACCCATAAATCAATGACCATTTAGATGTGACTGTAAACTTTTATATAAAGCATTAGAGAATATGCACACCATAATATTCAATATATAATGCAGTTGTAAGTGATTGTTTCATGACATGATGTAATGCCATCTGTATTCTTTCATTTTGCTGTCTCAGAAATGAAATGCTACAATGCTATCTATGTATGTTTATAAGTCACTGTCTTAAGAAAGACAAAATATGTAAATTTTAGTTCTGGGTTAGCATTTCTAGGCTACGCACGCTTCATTTTAGATGCGTTGTTATTTTATTTTTTTTCTTCATGTGCAAATGGATGGACAAAGGCTGAAGTAGTGTTAATTTATATGGCCAGCTTATCTCTTAATGCTCCTTGGATGAAACCAGGGCCGGACTGGCCATTTGGCACTAATGGCAAATGCCAGAAGGGCCAATGGCTAGTTGGGCTGATCCAGCCATCCACATGCCCGCCTGAGCAGCAGCACCTCCCTGCGCGCTGCTCGGTGGGCGGAGATTAAGTGTGGAGGAAGGTGCTGCTGCTCGAACGAGCATGCGGGTGGCTGGATCGTGAAGTGAAGCGGATGTAACAAGGTAAGGGTGTGCGCAGTATTTCAATATGGGGTGTGTGTGTGTGTGGGCGCAGTATTTAAATATGGGGGGTGTGTGGGCGCAGTATTTAAATACGGGGGATGTGGGCACAGTATTTAAATATGGGGGTGTGTGTGGGTGCAATATTTCAATACTGGGGGTGTGGACGCAGTATTTCAATATGGGGAGTGTGTGCGCAATATGTTAATATAATATGTGAGGGAAGGGAGGATCTTAATAGTGTGGGATGTAGGCTATTTAATGGTGGAGTGTAGGTGGGGGCTAATTATTTAAGGTGAGGTGACGGAACCTTTAATTTAAAGCTGGGGTGGTTTGGGGCTATTGAACATGGGGCTGATTTTGGGGAGGAGGGCTATTTATTAAATGTGAATATGAATCATTTAATGCTGGGGAAAGTTGTGGAAAATGGTTATATTTATTAAATGTAAATGCTATTTAATTTATTGCTGGGACTGTTTGGAGGGAGGAAAATGAGTTTTGATTAAATGGGTATACTGTTAATTTAATGTTGGGGCTGGTTGGAGGGAAATAGGTATACTTATTAAATGTGAATATTATTATTTTTGGGAATGGAGGGAGGCCTAATTATAAAAAATAGGTGCTATTAATTTAACACTGGGGCTGGTTGGAGTTTTTTAAATCTCATGTACCCACCTTTGTTTTCAAATAGGGCATCCAACATTCCAGCATCAAGATAAGCAGCAACTAAGTTAAAGACACCAGCAGCCACTGGTGGTGAAAGTGACAAGACAGGTAGGAGAGAGCAGGACAGTCTGCCAACTGTCCTGAATCTGGTGGAGCAGTCCTGAATTTTGGTGACTGTTCCACTTAGTCAGGATTTGGTCCGACTGCAAAGACAGTTGGGAGGTATGTCTCACTTCACTACGTACTGCTTGTGAAGGCAAAGCTGTGTGCAACTAACAGTATTGCCTGTGTATTTGTCTAAAATGATAACCATGTTACATAATAGGGACCCTGCTGTCTTAGCTACCCTGGGCCCCCCGAACCTTAATCCACCACTGGTCAGGGGAAGGGAGCTAATAGCTGCTCCTGGTACTTGGACAGGACACAGCCTGCAGAGCAAGCCGAGGAGCTCTAAGTAACACAAGATTTGGTAATCTCGTGAGACAAAGAGCTTCTCTGCTCACTCTACAGGAAGTTTCCACCCTAAGGATGTCAGCAGCACCAGAAGCATAGATAAGTACAGTGGGCTGAGGTGTCATAATGTGGCCCTATCCTTTTCAGCGTGGCGGCACACAGTTTGTTTGCTACTTGTCTATGGAAGGGGGCCTCAAAAATTCACTGTACCTGGGCCCCAAATTTCTGTTGCCGGTTCTGTACATACCATTATCAGGTACTGGTAAGCCCTATACTGCAAATAGAGAGTCAAGCTGCGCGTAATACATTTGTATCTCATGGGACTCCGTATAACAATGACCTGTGCAAAAAGTACTGTAATATTATTATTATTATTATTATTATTATTATTATTATTATCTGGAACAGTGTGCTTTAAATCCCAGGACTGATTTTTAGTCCCAGTCCGGCCCTGGATGAAACACATTGCATTAGGCGCTTAGCCTTAAAATAACTTGTGCCAGGTTTCAAATTGGATATGTGGAAAAGTTACTCTTATTTCGGATGACGTTGTTTTACTTGCCTATCCATGAAATATTTATGCAGATGCAGCACTAGTAGGGTTGACACCTTTTCCAGAAAAAAATAAATCTGTTTTCTTATCATTATTTTTCTTTAAAACATTAGATAGGTGGCAACCCTATGTACCAGGTACATAACTAAAAGTGGATGCTCCCTCACAATGTACCACCCCCTAGTGGCTTTTTAGCAAACCACGCACCCAGTGACTCAAGCAGAGGCCACCTGGATGGCGAGTTAGGTGTTTGTGAAAAGTCTCTCAGGCTGGTTGTTGTGGTGCTGTGAGAGTGAGAAGAGCCACATTAGGGGGAGGATCCCTAAAGAGAAAGAGGGGTCGCTGCATGCAGCAGTGTGGTGGAGTCCCCATTCCCAGAGAGGGGAAGACCCCCATATCACTAAAGAGAACCCCAAGCGAGAGAGGGGGACATTTTGCATGGAAGAGACTCTAGAGAGAGGGTTGCTACAAGAGGCAGTGTAGCAGCAGTGTCAGAGCCCAGGGGCTGTGAAAACACAGAGAGAAGTGTCAGAGCCCAAGGGAGAAATCAACCCTGCAGAGGAGGGGTGAACTACAGTTTAGCGTTCCACATCCTATGTCAGAACTGCACTGAGGAAAAGCTGTCTGTGATAGAGATGGTCTGGCACCCAAATTATTCTGACTTTTATTGCACTGCATCACCTGTGTGGCACTACTTACAAAGAGACTTTGTTGTAAAGAAATAACTGCATGTGCAGGGACCTCCTGGTCATTTACACCCATGCGATTGTTTGCTTCACATTTGGAACTCTATTATGAATACCAAGAGCATTTTTTCATTACACAACTTGATAAATTGCTAATAGTAATCTACCTTTTAACATAGGCCTAAGATGTAGTTATGGTTGTATGTTTCCACTTTATTATCACAGCCTGTTCCAGAAAACTAATCTTATTGGGTCTCAAGTGATGAGCAGTTCAGTCTGATTTCATCAAGCGTGGGATGGAAGTTTCTTAAAATAATAAAACGAGAAGTTAATGGTTCCTAATTTTGTTATACTCAAATAGTTGGATGAAAATAGACTGGCCTGTGTCTTCACATAACTCCTGATGGTGATGAGTGTGTAAAGGCTGTGAGGAAATGGAATATACCCAGCATTAATGATTGCAACATGCATGTAAACACTAGTTTAGCAGAGGCAAGATGTTGCAACATGTGCTTAGTCCTTTAAAGCTGCACTACTACCTTTGAACAAACATTTGTAAGGTTTCAACTCACCCTAGACAGAGCCACGGGTGCCTGTGTGTGTGCAGCCATTTTTCCTGTTGCTCCTCTGTTACGTGAGAGATTGCAGCTTATGATGATTAGTCCTTCCGTTGACACCCTTCGACGTTATTTACATTTTGCTTGACAAAATTGCTTTCTGTATGGCAGAACCTGCAGCTGGGGCTCCAGCTAAGGGGAGGGGGGGGGGCACCTTTATGAAAACCTGTAGTGTAGCATTGAGAATGATACCTTACAAGGTCATTTGGGCATGTTTGTAAATTGTGGCGAGTTGTCAGCCCTTCATGATCCTATTTGCCCTTAAAATTATTTCCGATTCCCACTTTATCAAATTTTAAGGTAAAGGAGATTGTTATAATCAAGGGCAGATGTTCAGGAAAGCATTTCAACTTACAACTCAAATCTCAAGTGAGAAGCACAAAATGTCAACACTACTAATCCATGAGTGTGAAAAAAATGGATCTGTAAAGTAGTTAATTTCCTTTCCTTGATGAAAATAGCTGTGTCGTTGAGTCAGGCTGTGTTCATTTCATTAAACTGGTGTTCATTCTTGGGTAGATTTCAAAACTATTATTATTTGATGAGATGTTTGCTCGAACAAAGGCACTACATCAAATTCATAAATAAGAAATTGGAGACAATTGGAACACAAGAGACAGCATAGCAGACCAGTGGCAGTCGTTCAGTTTGCTTTGCAACCAGACTCTTTGCACTGTAATACTTTGTTCCACATTAATGGGGGCATATATAGGAAAATTGGTGCACAGACCGCCTGTTGCCCTCCACTGATGCAGAGTCTTTGTGCAAAAGTGCATTAATTGCAATGTATTTAACACTTTTTGTCACCCTCTTATAATAACATCCCTACTATGACACTTGTGTTTGGTTTGCATTTTAGTTTGTTATAAAGAGGAAGCATTTTGTCATCAATAGTGGCTTCCCATGTCAGCCAGGTTCATCAACAATAATAAATGCCTTATGATATCTTGGCTTATCCGGTGGGAAGGGAACTATGGTTTTTTTTTTTTACCACTGGCACCAAATGTTGAAAAATGTCTGTTATTTTATCCAAAGTGGTGGTAGGGGTAGTATGAGAATGTTATATTATCTACATTAAATTAACTTGTTTATTACTATGCCAAATTGGCCTCAGAAATGAAAGAATTAAAACAATTAAATGTGTGTAATAATATAAAGGTTGTTTGTATAAATAGACTAGGTAAAGGTTTTGATGTAAAGATTATTTGTATGGGTTTTGCTTCATGGCACCATCCCGTTCTCTTAAGCTGACGTTCTAGGAGATTTGGTAATGTTTGTCAGTTCTATTTTTATTTCCATCCTGGTGATTGCTGAGGTTATTCATAGCTGGTACAGTTACTACAACAGAAGTTTAAGTAAGAAGGATTTAGAGAATGACCAGATAATACATAGTAAGAGTCACTTTGCTATCTTGTATGTTTAAGCACCCATAAGTTGTTGGTAGACAAGGTCCACTTAGTCCATCTAATCTATTTCTTGCTTGTTCTATTAATGGAGTGGAGTGTTGTTTCATGCCCTGACATAAGTCCATGGAGCAATATTATGGATTGTATATAGTTACATTGACAATAACACAAACCCTTTCGCTCAAAATTCTGTAAAAGAATTTAGGGCTCTTTTTACTATGTCTGCGTAGTAACGCTGAGATGCATAATTTTGCATCATAGATATTTACTAAAAATGACCTTCCGCTGCTGCGATGGTAAGAAGCGATGGTTCTTGTTTCGATAATCAACTGAGCATGCATCAGTAAAATATATACTTTAATGTATGCAAAAGGCTTCGGCTGCACATAGGTCAGTCTATAGTGGTCTCTGCACTATCAGGTGCCTAACGCCATCCTGAGATGGAATTAAGATTTTAAGCTTGGCTGCAAATATCAAACCTTTTCATAGCTTTGTAAATTGGATAAGTTTTCAGTCCTCATATTTAATAGATGAGGTCTGTGTTAAGAAATGGTAAAAAAATCTTATCATTTTTCCTGCATTGTACCTTTAGTAAATAATGGGATGGCCATTTTACAGAGAAAACTGCGGTTTGCTAAGAGGTTTACAGGCTGATTTATGAAATGGCGACCAGCAATAAGGCTTTGTCTTGGCGCACAAAACAAATTATATGGTAAAACTTCAGTAAAAAAAACCTTAGTAAATTTATTTATAGTTGAATCAAACTTCAAAACTCTTGTATACAGAGATATTACAGACATAGGTTGCAACCTTGCTATAGTACAATAAAGCACATCCCAAACGTATGGGTGAAAAGGACAAATCATTGATTGATTAGTGATAAAGGATTTTGTTTTAAACACTGCTAAAAAAAATTATGTCCGGAGATACATTTTATAATTAGAAAGAGAGAGTATAGATGGTGAATTTTTCAGTACACCCCTTGCTTTCGGAAAGGGTGCTTAGTCATTTTAACTCTACAAAAACACTTGAAATTTGTACCAGCTCTGACTTGGCAGCAATCAGGTGCTATATTTTTAATTATATTTGTTTTGCACATTCTAGATAGACTTCCCTAACAGTGTAGTAGAAGGTTGTAGTTTGAGGTGACATTTACACTTTAGCGCAATGCACCTTTTCAGATTTTTTTCCTCCTCTCCATAAACATCTTTTAATTTGGGGAGGTGCCACCAAAACCAGGTAGTAGCCGTTGGCCTTTATGTGCGCTGGGCTGACCATATAGGTCAATGTGCGGTGCGCATCAACTACACTTCTAAATGAGGTCCACTGTATGTACATGTTGGGTAACTAAGGTTTGTATGTTTACTTTATTTCAATTTAAACAAAATAAAATACATACAATGCCCAGTGCAATACTCAGACTTCTTATATACAAGTATCGAAACTGTTGCAGTCAAGCTGGAAAGAGTAGCTTAAATACAATAGAAGCGGAGGTTTAAAAGCATCTTTTACATTGTGCTATAAAGAAATTGATTTACTGGTAAGTAAAATTGAAAACTTGAGTATAATTCATGAGCTGCAAGTTCCAGTTCCCTCTAGCAAAAAAAAAATCCCCAAGGCAAACAATTTGTTGTTAATTACCAAGAGAAAGGAAAAAAAAAGAAATATAGTTAATACCCCCCTCACACACTGCTGCAGGTACACTATAAATCTTTCTCCTGAGAGGTAGGCAAACTGCAGACTGTTTAGGAAAATGGCATCATAGTCCTGTCAAAATGTGCTGATTACTGCAGCTCGCCGAGAGCGAAACTCATTGTAATAAAAAGCCTTGGACTGGAACATTGGTGCCGTTTATGTCATCCGCCTCCCGAGTTGTTTTTGTAGTATATAAACCCAAAGCAAACAGCTGTCAGTTTGAAAACCTCTGAAGAGTCCCCGTCGACAGGCATTGCTGAGCTCTGCTGCTTCAGTTCTTTAAAGAACATGTCAGCTGGGTCCTGGCAACTAGCAGTGGAGGCTGGATCTTAAGCAGCTGAGAGCACTGGATTAGAACAGCTTACATCTTTTGACTTTGTACTGGATCATTGGATTGAAATCACTTTGATAGTTGCTTTTTGAGGATTTTGTGTTTTTTGAGGTCCATGAAATTATAAGTTGAGTTACTGCCCTCTTAGTTTTGGCCCTTTTTCCTGAGTAGCTTAATTTGCAATGTCGTCAAGGCCATACGATCTAGACTGAGTTGAGCAGCAGGGTGTTTGTGAAATGCTGTGCATGTGATAGGATATGAGCTGGCCACAGTCGCTAATGCCAGAGTACAATTACCCAGCAATACTGGATTTGATTCCTGATTTGCTGTTTCCATAGGCATTTCAAGAAATGTTACCTATGTTGGGGATGCACACTTTGATTAATAGTATATTTAGAGGTGTATAAAGGTGGAGCAGTGCCATCATTTAGCAAAATCATGTTTAAATTAAGTTAAATACGATAATGTGGTTGCAAATTATATTAAATGTTTTCACTTTTGTTAAATTGTTTTCAAAACATCATCACAAATGAAGTTAAATATAGAGCAGACCTGGCCAACCTGGGGCTCTCCAGGTTTTGTGAAACTACAAAACCCAGCATGCTTTGCCAGATATCGGCTGGCTATCTACTGGCGAAGCATGCTGGGGCTTGTAGTTTCACAACACCTGGAGAGCCACAGGTTGGCCAGGCCTGATACAGAGAAACTACTTCAAAAAGCAAATGAGGTGATTGTCCAAAATGACGTCTTAGCATGTAAGCAGCTTGCATACCAACCAGCCTGGCAGCATCAGGAATAGCTTATCTTCAAAAAACTAGTCTTTCTGTTAAAGCTTTGGACCAAACAGGTGGGGGGATTATTCCCTGGAACTCTGCTTGTTACAAGTCGCCAAGCGCCAGACCCAGGCGGTTCACAGAGAGGGATGACTCCATCCATACAGTCCAAGTCAACATATGAGACATATGCAGAAAGAGGGCACTGCCGAAGAGGATTGGATGGAGTGTAATTCTCTGCATCATTGCAGTGGAAGCGAGCAGTCTGACACAAGATACGAAGTGCGGTGTTGGAGTCATGGAGCAATTGAAATATTTCACTTTCATGGACATAACTGATATGTAGGATGTGAAATTTAGTTTAAATGAGCTATGAATAGAATGCTGAACTTTTCCTGTCAGGAGGAATGTGTTCACAGGAGACCTAAACTGATATGTCCAAATCTTGAGTACACTTGCCTACTCTCCTGGAATTTCCAGGAGGCTCCCAAATTTCGGCGAGTCCTCCCGGAAGAGTAGGCAACCCATCCGGATCCTAAAAAGTGCCGAAATTCACAGCATTGAATATCGGGGGCAGGGTTTCGTCACGTCATTAATCCCCGCTATTCAATGAATGCAGTGAATTTAGGCATTTTATAGTGGGGGCGTGGCTATGGTGACGCAAAGATGTCACCACACCCTCTCCTACCCTTGTCACGTGACCTGTCCTCCAGGAGGTCACAAAGTCGGCAACTATAATTTTGACAAGTGGCATAACCACCTGAAGTGTAAAAATAAATAAATAAAACAGACTGATTGAAAAAATGACCTGGGACACTGTGATTAAGATTAGGGCCTGAACTCCTGGTGCTAAACCTAGCAACGCCCCTGTAATTATTGATGTCACTTCTCAGAAATTACAAGCATGAAAGAAATTCCATTACTGAAGCAAGAAAGAATGTGTGGACAGCATTTTCTCCTCATACAACACAAACCTTTACCTATCAAAAGAGCTCATTCACTGCAGTCCAACTTTTTCCTGTATCTCTGCAAATGTGCACATACAAGTAAAATGTCAGCAAGTAGAAAGACCTAAAGTATTCTGTGTTTTCCCCTTCAACGTTATTATAAAGAATATCCAACTGCTAATAAAACTATGTACTTAATTTACTATCATTTCATTACTCTAACCTATTGTGCTATGAGCAGCGATGTCTGCCTGTTTGGTCTAACTTTCTGATGGATACTAATATACATAAACAAGAGCATTCATTTCCAAGAAACGTCAGAAATCAGAATTAAACAAAAGCATATTCTTGGTGTAACGCTCCTAATTATTCCGTAGTAGATGCACAGAATTCACATACGTTTGGAAACGAGACACTTTTTCTTCAGATATCTCCTAGTATGTTTATTATTCTTCTGAAAATGTGCAAGAAGAACGTTGGTTTGTCTTGACATGTTGTATACCTTAGTAAAAAGGTTCCATATGTCTTACATTTTGGAGGTTTGCTCTCTGATTCTACATTCCAAACAGGCTAATCACATAAAGGTGACTGCATAACCAGCTGAGGGGTAAGTATTCAGCCCTTTGCTTTCCCCACCCCAACCCTAAGGCAGATCACATTTCCCGAGCAGCAACACAGCATTCAATTCATTTGCAGATTAGTTGCAGTCACTTTTTTGTGCCATTGCACTGAGACAGACGGATATCGCCTGAATAGATGAGAACAGGCTGTCTGTGTCAACTTTGCCTGCACTTCGTTTTTACAATCACCAACTTTAATTTTTAAACATCACAAATGTAGTGGTTATAGCATCTGTCTGCAGGAGCCTTCCTACAGTGTAGTCTTCCAACACAAGTCCCAATGTTTTACATTGCCGGAGTGACACGTAGTATTAGTGTCTCTCCCTTTACATTACATATACCTCCAGACACAACTATAGAGAACAGCTTACAATACAATAACATCCAGGCAAGAAACTGTCCTTCCATCATCTTTGCTCTGTGGACTGTTGTGGTACGAGCTAGCAAGGTGGAAGTACTGATGATTGTATATATGAATTATGCCGTTTTATTTACGATCAGTCGGGTAAATTGCAATTTGATGTTTGAAAGACAAGTATTCTAGGTGTGAATGTTAGGTTGAGTTTAAAATAATTACTGATCTGTGCAGCCAGGCCACGCCATAACCTCTCCGTCATTGACCTTATGGCCACAAAATCTAAATTACTACAGCAGTGAGCTGGTGACATTATCTGAGAACATTGCTACAGTAAGGCCTTTTGTTTCTGAGCAAACCATGTAGAAACAAACCTGCTAGATTCGGTAACGTGTGAACGAGCTGCAGCAGTTGCCATGTGAACACTATACTAAAATCATGACCTTTATTATTATAAAAATATCCTCTGGAAGAAAATATAATCTGTTTGTAAAGATTTACTTGTTATATGATATATTGGGGGAAAAGTATAAAAAAAAAAAATAAGGAAAAATTACTGCGTAAGGTGATGGCTAGTAAAAGTAGCTCATTGTTTATTATAGATGTATGCCCCCCAATTCATAGTAAAATTAACTGAAAGTAAGTCACTTTTGATACCTTTTGGTGGGAAAAAATTAACATATTCAATCACATTATAACATTGTTTCTAACCTGTTCTTGTGTGCTTGAGAATTCACCCAACCTGTGTCAAGTGAGTGCCTAAAGATTGTTCTGTATATCAGGCTCTCACACTCCCACATTTCCTTGTATTCTACAGTAGAACTTTTCAGATGGCTTCTACTTCTTCATGGGATTTACTTACTTATAGTCTTTCTCTGTTTATGTTGCTGCACTTTGCAAATAATTATCCCTTAGGCCTGTATAGCCTTGAAAACACCTTTTAGAAGTGAGGACAATACATTTGTCATCCCTTTCAATGGAGCATTCAAAGCATATTCCCATAGCTTCTCTACAGCAGAGTATATTGTGGACATAATGAGCACATTACATTTTATAAAGGCATGGTAGAAAGTGTGTATGTACAGTTCCATCCCATAATATTATTTTTTGGACTTTTAGTGTTTAGCAGGCTTTAAGTCATAATTGCCAACATTTATTCCTCCCCCAGGTAAGATCCCAAAGGGGTGGTGAAGCATGAGGGCGGAAGGAGGCAGAGTCTGGCAAATTATATCAGTGATGCGGCACAGTGATGCCAAAGCGCCATTTTAACACTGGATTTGGGGACTCCCATCTCACTAGGAAGTGGACAGGATGTGGGAGAATGTCCTCCTTTCCTGAGAGTCAGGGAGACCTACCTGGAATTTGGGAGTCTCCGGGGACATTCCAGGGAGTGGGCAAGTATGCTTTAAGTAAAGACAGTGAATGCCTGATTCCAGTGACTTGTGTACAATCGTTAAGAAACAGGATATTTATACCCTTTTTTCAGTTGTAACTTAGCAGATAAAGAAATAGCAATGTTTGCAGATCATCCTATTATCAATTTGGAATGTGAATGAAAATAAATGGACATCTCTTTATGTGCACACAAATGGAGCTATTATTTCTTATTTGATGTTCCTCTGGATCACTGGATGAAACTATATCATTTGAAGGGTTATATAATAGATTTCACTACTGGGCTGGAGAAAAGAAAATTGTCATAACCTTGATTGCAGGAAGACATCTACCAAACTCTCATGGATAGCTACCTATCTCTGTATTACTCTAACATTAGCCTATCGTTGCAAACCAATAGCAGGTGCTGCAGTGCCATATCCATGTCTGTTCGTCCCCCCTCCTCCCAGACTGCATGTTACCAACGTGAATGCTGGACATACGGGCAACAGCAAGCTCATTTAAAGCATATTACTCTAAGGGGTTTCTCTGTGACCCATTGTATTTTCTTCATGTTAATTATTCTTTCTGATCAAAATGATATGAAATTATTTGACATGCCTATTTCTTAATAAACTTTTCAGCCTAGACAGCGGTTCCTATAGGAGTCTGTCCCAGCAAATAGACTATAGCAGTGGTTCCCAAACTTTTGCAGTTCGCGGCACCCCTCCAAAATAATTATTGAGCAGTCCTGTTTTAGAAGTAGTTGGGTCAAAAAATTGTAATAAGTATTTAGGTCAGGACAGAAATACTTATTTAGTTGTATGCAAAAAAGCCCCCTCTGCCCTCAGGCACTCTGTCCCCTCTGCATCCAGACACACTGCCCCCCTCTGCATCCAGGCACACTGCCCTCTCTCACACTGCCCCCACTGCCCTCTGCCACGCTGTCCCCCTCCTCTGCCCTCTCTCACGATGTCCCCCCTCCTCTGCCCTCTCTCACGATGTCCCCCCTCCTCTGCCCTCTCTCACGATGTCCCCCCTCCTCTGCCCTCTCTCACAATGTCCCCCCTCCTCTGCCCTCTCTCACGATGTCCCCCCTCCTCTGCCCTCTCTCACGATGTCCCCCCTCCTCTGCCCTCTCTCACGATGTCCCCCCTCCTCTGCCCTCTCTCACGATGTCCCCCCTCCTCTGCCCTCTCTCACGATGTCCCCCCTCCTCTGCCCTCTCTCACGATGTCCCCCCTCCTCTGCCCTCTCTCACGATGTCCCCCCTCCTCTGCCCTCTCTCACGATGTCCCCCCTCCTCTGCCCTCTCTCACGATGTCCCCCCTCCTCTGCCCTCTCTCACGATGTCCCCCCTCCTCTGCCCTCTCTCACGATGTCCCCCCTCCTCTGCCCTCTCTCACGATGTCCCCCCTCCTCTGCCCTCTCTCTTGATGTCCCTCCTCCTCTGCCCCTGTTGCACTACTCTGCCCCTGTTACACTCCTCTGCCCCGTTTTGCCCGCCCCAGCTGTCACCCTCTCTGCCCCAGCTGTCACCCTCTCTGCCCCAGCTGTCACCCTCTCTGCCCCAGCTGTCACCCTCTCTGCCCCAGCTGTCACGCTCCCTCTCACTCCTCTGCCGCGCGCCAGCCATAGAAAAAAAAAGAAAGAGCACAGAAACTTACCAATCCGCCAGGCGCCGGGACCCAGCAGCCTCCTCTCTCCCGCAGCAGCTTGTTACTGACGTCGATATTCAGTGACAGCTGCGGGAGAGAGGAGGCTGCTGGGTCCCGGCGCCCGGCGGATTGGTAAGTTTCTGTGCTTTCTTTTTTTCAATGATTGGCCCGCGGCACCCCAGTGACAGCGCCGCGGCACCCCTGGGAGCCGCAGCGCACAGTTTGGGAACCACCGGTCTATAGTAAAGTGGTCACAATCGCTTTACTTACAGGTTCTGACTTGGCTTTTGCACAATTTGCGATAAGAAGGAGATAAGGAGCATGAAGGGAAAGATCCAAAGATCCCTCTCCCCATAAGATAAAATGGCTAATGCCATTAGCTGTTGGGGTGGAGCTTGATAAATAAGGCATTTTCACAGTCCCCATAGACCATGAAGTTGTCAAGGTGATACCTTCCCCCTGACCTTGGCCCACAGAAGATTCTAATTTACATGTGATTTCCTGTTTCTGAATTTTACATAAACAAGCTGTTTCCAAAATACTAGTGCTTTCATACACATGCACCAGGCGTGCTGCACCAGTAATAGAAATAAATTCATACTGTAAGTTATGTCTTGCCATTTTTTTCTAGCCACAAGGACGAAGCTCAGTCCATTCATTGGAACAAAGAAGCAACTGTACATCCCTTTGCAGTCTATTACAGGGATCCAGATGAAATTAAGTACAACAGTTTTGATCATTGTTCTTGGCCTTTTGGCTAAGATCAAGTGCAGTCGTGGCAAAGCTGTACTTGGTCCTCTGGCCAGGGGCCAGGTATGCTGCGTTGAAAGCCCGGGACTAATGTGCCCACAGAGTGGTGACCCGGGGTGGTGTTCACCTTAAACACGTGATTTTGTTGGCACCTAGCACATTATACCACTTTCATTTTACTCACATGGCTTCTTTTTGCCCCGGCCTTATGGCTGGGCGGCAATTTTTTTTTACAATAGCCTAGCCATGAGGCTGGGACCATATCCACTCTGCACTTTTTTATTTTTCTATTTTTACACCTTTTTGTTTGTCACTGTGATTGGATTCCTTATAAATAACTTATGGTATAAATTTATTTAAAGGAAATAGCGCAGTGTGCTTATTTATATAAATGAAAATGTACTTATTTTTGATATTGTGGTTAAGTTTTTTAAGAGATCTTTATTTTTGAAACCAGGTTTTTTTTATTTTTTGTGTCAACCTGTCAAGTGACCAACACTGTTTGTGTACCTCTTACATCTTTGTCTGCCTGTATTACTCAGTATTGTTTTATTACTGTTTGTTTCCAATTCTAAAGCACTACAGAATTTGCTGGCGCTATATAAATAAATAAATGATGATGATATGTGCCACTTTCTATCATCCTGTCTTCCAATTTCTTCATCAGCTATTCCTTTAACTGATCAGTACTTGGACACTCATTTAAATGGCACTCTGTAGTTGGAGGCGTACACATCATTATACTTGATAATCAGATTTGATCTGTCATCCAATACCATCCATTTAAATTTGCTCCACTTATCATTTATCATTGTGATGAGTGATAAACACACAAACAGACTGTGTACCACTTCCATCTACATTAATTACATTATAGACACAGATAGAAAACTTTTCGAATGTTGCAACAAACAAAATTACTAAAAACGTAAGATCTCATTGAGATCCAAGTCAGTGACCTTGAAGTGTCAACTTCCTCCAACCTAGTAATCTGATTTCAATCAAAGTCTAACATTCTGAACTAAATGTGTTTTCTCTTTGTTATATCTCAATTCTAGTCTGAAAAAAAGTGTTTTTGTTTTGCATATTTATGCTCGTCACAAATTGTGAATTTCTGAAATGTTCAAACTCTTATTAAGCAAAAACTAAATAAGATAAAAAAAAAAATGTCAGATTTGTAGTTAGTGCTGATGGAACATTACGTATAGTGGGTGAAATAAAAATTAGGAAACCTAAAGTTCAAAAGTAATTGAAAATTGAATCAGTTGATAACTAAGCTTTTTTGAGCTTTTGTTCTAGTAAACATAGCAAAATAAAATGAGACACAGTCAAGAAGTTTTGTTTGTTATTACCAAATGTACACAAGAATGTGATTGTGCTACATTTGTAAATTAAACGTTCAATTTTTATTTTTTATTTTTTGTCTTGAAATGTCATTCTGGACCCTCTGACCCGATTCACCCGAACTCTGGGGCAATGGGATTGCACAGTTAGCCGCAGAGGATTGTGGATCTCTGTGCCTTCATGATCTCCACTAGTTCATTCACTGCTGGAATTTATTCAGATATAGGCCGTTTGTTACTAGGATATAATAAAAGGATATCTCTTCTAAATGATCCTCTTCATGCCACTTGTGCAGCTGTCCTGACAGACCTTCTTATTTTCTAATTTGCAGCACTGTCAGTGGGGTGTTTTGTAAAGCTAAATCCGTCTTAGTTGCTCCGTGATTATAATGTTAGAAGATAATGCAATGAAAGGCAGAGGGGTTTAGCAATGGTACAAAGGCAAGTATTTTTCAACAGTAATCATTTGCATATGGACAACGTTGTACAACATACATTTGGATGAAACTGTATGGAAATTGTGTTTTTTTGCATACACCTTGGAGTTGAGAATGTTAAAAGGGGGAAGTACAGTCACTATTTTACATTAATGCGTATCAAAATATGTCTAGTACCGTGGTAAATAATATCAATGAAGCACGTAGCTAAATGTCTGCGATGATCTCTTTCAACCCCCTCCAGCAGGCTGCCATATTAGGAGAGTGGTGATTTATAACTAAGCAGGCAGAGAGTGACTAACAGCTAGGCTTACTTGCTTTGCAGAAATGCACTGCGTGGATTGGATGATTCATACACAGGGGAAGGGACGGTAATGTCCTGCAACTCACTGTCATCTTTTTGACCTGCATCCATAACTCCCAACTGCCGTTGTTCTGAGTGTGTGTTTGTGTGTATACATGCACACACATACGTCCAGACAGTATAACAGAAAATTGTTTATTTTAGCTGCAAAAACAAAGTTTTTTTAATTTTAAGAAACAACACCCTGGTGCTGTCTTATTCTTCAGGCCTGAACAGCTACGTTCACCTATCATCATACTCGCACATCCTTCCATATTGATGATACTCTTCTGTTAGGCTTCCATGAGCCACGATCATTGACTCTGTTTCAAGGTGGACAATTCTCTGTCCCTGCAGCTGCTGTGAACACATATTTTGAGGCCTTTATGGCTGCAACCTGAGCTTTACAGAGTGGTGTTGCACAGTTACTGTGCAGTGGGGTTCCCAGAGTCCTAGCACTAGCTGGGACCCTATCTAAACTGTAACTAGAGATTTCAAAATTGTTCTGCTACATATCCACCTTATTCCACAGAATGGCAAAGCAGAAGCGGAACTCAAAGATTCTACCGTCAGAACTTGGTGCTCATTCTGCCCCGACACTTAAAAAAGTCAAGTGAAATGTTGGCAGTATGTTGCTGAACTCTAACTGTAATTTAACGCAATATTTCTTATCCAGTGCCGACTGACATCTTATGCAGAATATAAACAAAAACAAAAGAAGGACCAAATTAGGTGCACTATTGCTCTCCTGGCTCTATAAAGTAGTGTAGAACCAAAATAAAAATTAAAACTTAACTTTTATTATCTGAATGTTCAGCGAAATATAAAATAAAATTCATGTATTATAACCAATGGGTGAGTATTAAAAATCACTGGATGCTGCACCCTAGCCTATCTATCTATCATATGGAGTAGACTATACCTATATAGAGTATTGCCAAAGTATATAGCTATAATAGCTCCAAAACCACGTCTGGTGTTGGATAAATATCAATTGGTAAGTCTGTATCTCCTAGTGACTAAGCACACACAGTGAAACACGCGTCAGCGTTTCGCTGGATGCCTCTACCAGCCATAATCTAATTTTGATACTGAACATTATCTGCAGCTCCAGACAGACCCAAAGTTAGTTGGAGCTCCAGTTTAGGCAGGCAGCAATACACTTTATTATTTTTTATGGGCAGCGCCGCTAGCAGTCCTGCTAGGAGATACCTAATTTGGTCCTTCTTTTGTTTTTGTTTATATAATCCCTTGATTGCATAGGTGGCACCCCTCAATTATTACTAAACTATGTTGTTCAAATTTATGCTAATAAGGGTTTATGCTCTCCATACTTGTGCGACATATAGAAATTCCCTTCCCCCTCTGTATACTTTAGGTATTTAAAACATATTGTCTTATGCAGAATAACCAGACGTGGTCTGCTTACAGTGGGACCCCAGGACTACGTGCAGTAAAGCTATGGGCAATACCCATAGATCAATCTGAAAGATTGTGTTTCATCTAAGTGGTCTTTTATCGTTATGTATAGCCAGGAAATGACCAGATCCAAAACTGATTATTAAAATTGTTTGTTCTGCTTTACCAATATCGCCTTATCTGTCTGGGCAAACCTGTAATCAGGAGATTCGCCATTGACACCTGGTACTATGCATACTAAAAGCTTTTGGCAAATAGAAATCTTTGTAAGTGAGAGCTCACTAAGAAGTGATGTCACTAATTATCTTCTGATAGTGTTGGTTGTGTGTGTACGCACACACGTTACCCACCTGATCAAAAACAGTCACTGATTGTTCTTTTAAAACTATTGAAACCCCATGTATGTAATGCCCTTCCTGGGTATGTAAGGGGCATTGTGTTGATTTATATTTAGGGAAGGTGTTCCTGGTTATTCTGCAGCATGATCGTTTATTCCTCAGGTAATGAGAGATCAGCTACATCCTGTAATGAGTACAGAATGTCCTCCTCATTCCTGACCTTTCTAGGTATTTACTCACTTCTCACTCAGGAGAAGCCCTGAAGTGACATAATGACTTAGTGGTTGGAGTCACCAATTAAAAGCTGTTTTTCACTGAAAGTAGCTTAATTTTTGAAATATAGTCATTTTTTATTGTATTTATAAAGTTTTCTGGATCAGAACTATGTCTGTAGATGAACAACATGATTTAATACACTGGATCATCACTGACCATTATGGCACTTATGTGCATAAGACTTTAAAGGGGTTGTCTACTTCTGGAGCACCACGTTCTTAATGAAACCAGCTGGGAACCCCTCATTACCTGAAGCAAAACCTGGCAACCACTGAATCATGTTTGTTTTCCCTGCATAAGAAAAGCTTCCAGAGAGCCCTGTTGTGAGCAATAGACGAAAGTAATGTCTGCCAGCGCCAAGAGCACTAGTGCAAGTCGGCTCCTGGGTTCAAGCAATGGGGGATGCTCCTGTGAGGTCTACCACTATTTGTTATGCATGGGAGGAAGGGTTAATTAGATAGGGGTCTTCCAAGGTGGACAAACCAAGAAACATAGTTTGATGCCAGAAATCATACGCACTCATAACTTGGAAGTGTTTACTGCAAAAAAACAACAACAAAAAAACCTATGTTACTGCATTCAGCTCTCTATTTTGAAAGTTTGTCGCTTGTTATTTTTATCCTGCCTTCCTGCACTATATTAATAATTTTGATACATAGGCTCTCTAAGCCTATGTAGCCTGTGCACCATTTTAGTAGCTGTCTGATGATTCTTTGTTCTAATGTATTAATGTATTTCTGGAGATGGTTTTAAGTGATTAGTAGCTTTTTAATATAAGCCTACCTGAATTGTAGGTTTAATGACCCTTTAAAACCTAAAAGATCAGTCTGTGTTTAGCATTAAGCACACAAGATGTGTGTAAACACAATTAGAGCTATAAACCCAATCTACTGAGCCAATGTATTGCTATTTTCACATGCCTGCTGTAGGACTAAAACAATATCTCTGCATTATTTGCCTTTGGAGCCTATGACCCTAGCTGATAGTCAATCCGTTTCCGTAGATTGATGTAGAATATAAGCCATGCCCTGCATCACCAACTTCTGATCACCCACCAGCCCACTTTTTCTGCAGGACATCATGCACCAATATGCAAGTTTATGAAAGGTTAATAACTAAACATAAATTCTACATATCTTTTATTGCTGTTTTTTGTTTTTATAATCTTTGCCATAACCTTGCTTTGTTATAAAAATAAAACGAGAAGTCGCTCACGGTGACTGATTGTGGCAGAAGCTGTTATTTATTTATTTTAAAAAAACTTCTTTCCTTTTATATTACTAATCCATTCAGCGCAGGACATTTTCATTAACTTACACTAGTGAAGAAAATCCCATTTCACTTCTTAAAAACACTTATCAGTCACAGCCACTTTGCATCTCTCTGCTGCTTCCTGTAAGAAGATTATAGAACTGTTGTGTTGGGCTCATGTCTGTTCTCGGTGGAATGTGTGGAAATCTTGATATTTAGAATTTCATGTTTAGCCAGGTCATCTATTATTCAGATTATAAAATACACTTTAAAAATATAACGTATGTCTCAAGATATTATTTCCAAGAATGTTTGCTGAAATGGGGGTTATTAATTTACAAAGATATTCTACACAAAGTTTGTAAAGAGCTTTTAATAGTTTGATATTTGAGAGCGCAAGTCCTCAAAAAAATAGGCAGGGTTTAGACTCTGTAATATGCGAATAACCCTAGAAGGAAATCTATCATACTTTCCAACTGTAGATCTGCTTTCTGCAAGATTGCTACATAAGCAGGCTGTGATGACATCATAGGCTTTCCTGCATGCCTCCACCACTGTGTGATGACATAGGCAGGGTGTGATGACATCATAGGCTTTCCTGCATGCCTCCACCACTTTGTGATTACATAGACAGGGTGTGATGACATCATAGGCTTTCCCGCATGCCTCCACCACTGTGTGATGACATAGGCAGGGTGTGATGACATCATAGGCTTTCTTGCATGCCTCCACCACTGTGTGATGACATAGGCAGGGTGTGATGACATCATAGGCTTTCCCGCATGCCTCCACCACTGTGTGATGACGTGGTAGGCTGAACATTAAGGCAAATGAAAGCCATTGTTACTGTTTCAATTTTTGCAGGCCATATGCAGAACACATTTACCGGTACAGAAACACATAGAGGACAACACACACATGAAATACTTATACCTAACCTATTTGTATTAACATTTATTTATTAACATTTCTTTATTAACATGTATTTATATAGTGTCAGCATACTCTGCAATGCTTTACAATTGGGATATTTTTGAGTTTTTACTACAAAAGAAGAGTTAAAAAAACAAGCGTAAACTTTGACTTAGGTTGAGTAAACTTTGGAGAGAATGTAATACTACACACAACTAGAGAACAGCTTTCAAGTTGGATGGTGTGTAAGTAATCTTCTGATAAGTAATAAATGGATGAACAAGTTTTCTTCCAATAATAGGTTTTTTATTGATTAATAATTAAATATAATGAACTGAACGGAGCAGGTACGTTCAGTGTATATCAAAGTCAATATGATAGCCAATTCTGATTAGATAAACTTAGAGCTCGTATCTTTATAGGGTAAAATGGTAACTTGTGCCAAAAACATTACATGTCATCAATTGTCACTCGCCAAAACCAAACCTCCTGGCGTCCGATAAGACAGACAATACATCATAACTCCCACTTACAAGGAAGACATTTCTTTGGACATGGGCTTTGTTTTAAAGGTCATTCTAACCTTATTTTAGCCAAACTAACCTTGGTTCCCATCCTGTTGACTCCATCTTGCGCAACAGTTGGACCCTAAAATATACATCTGTGTCTCATTAGTAATATTGCATAACTTGTTTTTCTGCTAAAACTAGGATAAAGTTCATCTTCTTAAAAGTACAGGTCCTGAGTAATACTTCAGGCCTTTATAATACATTGGTTCTGTATATATTAGTATTATATGTGCATTCATATATATATCTGTTAGTTTCAGTAAAATTTACTTTAACAATGGTTATAAAAAAGACTCCACGCACATTGTACAATTTAGTGTTGTGTGGAAGTCACTTTTAATAGGATAAAATGAGGTGCACCATTCACCTGCTCTGCAGGGGTCCCTGAAATGCCTGCTCTTCTACTACTCTCCTGTTTCATATAAGCAGCGGTGTTGGTGATGCACCTTCTTCAGTGCATGCAACTGGGAAGTACACAGTGGGCATCATCCTCTCTGGATGTTTGAATATGTTGACTCGTACCAGAGACTGAACTGAAGGCTTTGGGTAATTGAACAGCGCACCCCATGTGAAGAAATCCATCACGTAGCACAGTAGGATAATTGTACATACTCCTATTGATGCACACTATTCATTTTTAATGATGAGCAAATTGCCAGGGATAGGGCCAATTGAGCCCTTCAGTCACCTTACTATAAAACTCAGATTTCAGGAAAACATTGTCTACACAGTAATCAAGGACACAGGAAGCCCTGTTGTAGAGAAGGCATAGTTTGTGTGGTGTTCTGCTGGCTGCTAGTGAACTGATGGACTGCACTGTTATGAATATTGGTTCAGACCACAATACAGCTACCTCCACTGTGCATGTGTGTGTTTAGGTGACTGCTTTTGAATCTTGCAAAGCTTAAAAGTTACGTCTTTGTGGATATGAGGGCAGCACGTTGGCTTAGTGGTTAGCACTTCTGCCTCACAGCGCTGGGTTCATGAGTTCAATTCCCGACCATGGCCTTATCTGTGTGGAGTTTGTATGTTCTCCCTGTGTTGTGTGGGTTTCCTCCGGGTGCTCTGGTTTCCTCCCACACCCCAAAAACATACTAGTAGGTTAAATGGCTGCTAGTCTCTGTGTGTGTATGTTAGGGAATTTAGATTGTAAGCTCCAATGGGGCAGGGATGTGAATGAGTTCTCTGTACAGCGCTGTGGAATCAGTAGCACTATATAAATGGTGATGATGATTATATAGTTGTTTTTTTTTCCCCCCCAATTTTTTTTATTTTTTACAATCTTAAAAGAATTCCCCAGCATTGTCTGTCAATCAAAAGCCCATAGCCATCCAGCAGACACTATTGGAGCATAAAGGTTTAATGTCAGTCTCATATCAAAGTTTGCTTTTTATGTATTCTCTTATTTTGACAATCCAGGATAAAATGCCTCTTTCGTATTGTTGAGAATGCCAGAGGCATCTCCCTGTAAGACTCCCTCACATTCACTGTGGTTTTCCAACAAGCATGAAGCACAGTCAGACAATACATACTAATGATGTCATTTGTTTGAAAGTTTGTCCCTTTGCTTGTTGAATAGAGGAGAAATGTGTCGCAAGACAAGTGGTTTCTATAGAATATTTTTGCACGAAGTGTAAGCCAAAAGGAAGCAGTCTGCCAACATCAAAGTATACAGTTTTATAAAAAAATGTCTTGCTGTAATTAAAGACATTAATATTACATATGCGATTAACATATGTTCATGTAAAGTAATGGGTATGATAATAACATTTCTGTGCCAGGAATCATGCAAAATAAGGCTGGTAAAATTGAACTGTGTGCTCTGACACTTGAAATATGGGAGCGCATTGTAAGTGAAAAGATCTCTCTTCTAAAATCTGTCAGTGAACTACAGGTAGCACAATATGAATGGTAACAATTACTCGGGAAGGAGCGGCTATATTATTGATAAATGGAACAGCAAGTTATTCACTAGTAAACTAAATGTTCTTTAAAGACCAGTGTGCATCAAGGGCTTAAAGGCTAACTATAACTTTTTATTTTATTTTATTTGTATCTGTAGGTTCCCCGTGGTTTATAGAACGTGTAGCTATAATGGCTGCAGGTCTAGAGATTACTTCCCCTTGTTTGTTGGGAGAAACTTCTACCTGTAAATATGGGAATGTATTTGTGAAATTGGAAATTAGTTAACATACAGTAAAGACCATTTTCATAAGTGTAAAAATCACCCTTGCAAAATTATGCCTAATTATACTTGATCTGTTTTGCACACAGTTGCAGAACCACATTCCACTTATATGTAGCAAACATCATATAAACGCCCTGTTGAGGAAGTCTTTAAATTACACTCCTCTGCACAGTGAAGTCTGTTCAGTTGCTTCTGCAGTGTCCTAAAAGTCTATGCAATGGTTTCATTTCATATCATCATCATCATCATCACCATTTATTTATATAGCACCACTGATTCCGCAGTGCTGTACAGAGAACTCATTCACATCAGTCCCTGCCCCATTGGAGCTTACAGTCTAAATTCCCTAACTTACACACACACACAGACTAAGGTCAGTTTGATAGCAACCAATTAATCTACTAGTATGTTTTTGGAGTGTGGGAGAACACCGGAGCACCCAGAGGAAACTCACGCAAATACGGGGAGAACATACAAACTCCACACAAATGTATTCATATCTTATCCATTAATTTTGGTTTGAGATGGTTTCCAGTCACCTATAATCCCCCTCATCCTTGGCACTTACCTATAGTTTACCAACAGCCATCAAAAGGGGAAAAAGGTTCTGCAGTCATGAGCAAACAAGGAGCACCACAACAAATTCACCCCCTCCACCTTTTCTATCTCATATAATATAGTACCGCAAGATCTTATTTCAGCATGTGGAGGCAACTTCAGATGCATCACATATAGCTAGGAATGGTCTGATCCAGCTCCTTCCATCAGAAGATGCAACGTTTTGCATCCGTTACAGCATACTTGCCAACTTTAACAATCTCCCCTTTGGGAGATCCCAGAGGTAGGGGGGGGGGGGGGGGCGGTTTTGGCCCTGCCTCCCACAGCGAGATGCTGCAATCGCGTCTTCCCCAAGACAACGTTATTGGCAGCAAATCCCATCATTGAGCCCCCCTGTCCGCCCACTTCACTAAGAATTTATTGAGATCCAGGAAAAAAACTTGATCTTCCGGGGAACTAGGAGAAGTAAAACTCTGGAGTCTTTGGGCGTTCTGGGAGAGTGGGCAGGTATGCCTTACAGACACCATCATCTTGATTTGTATATAAATTTAATTGCCATAAAAATGCTTGCAATTTGGCCTAAGGAGCACATTTGTGTGCACTTGGGATATACTTCTGAGGGACATTTCTATCACATTACCCACTGCATTAAAATATGCTCCTCGTAAGCCACATAGCACAATGGTCTCTTTGTTCCCAGCTTGTTCTCTGTGCTACATGTTACATGTACTATTTATGCTGTTCAATATACATGATACATTTTGTAGTCAGAAGGGAAGGCAGCCTGGGGACATCATACTGCAGAAATGAAAGCACTTTCCAATGGTTATAAAACAATATCAGCATAAAATTTATCATAATGTGGAATAAATGAATCTAGTAAAAATCTGATTACATTTTGACATCATTATTAATCCCTCTTTCTGCGCCTGCCCTCCTTAGTATAATGAAATAGTGTCCTATACCAACTGGAATTTGTGGCATCAACTTAGACAACTCTATTGTGGATCTTATATCTTCATTGTTAAATTACATCACTGCCTGTGCTGGAAATGTGAAGATCTCAACTCACCATTGTCTGCTAGTAAGTAATATTGAAGCAGTAATTATTTTGTAAACTCCACAAATATAAGTTAGAAGTAGAAAGTGCATTTCTTTTAAGTGCAGGCCCTATACTGCCTGCATTGTTTCACAGTAGACTAAGATCTCATTAAACATTTACAGAAGGATGAGGCAGGGAAGGAATTGGGTTCTATAGTTCTTAGAGAACAAAAGAAAAAACAAATAGGAGAAACAAACACTTTGCTCATTGCTAAAAGCATCAAATGAACAGTACAGCTGCTATCACCATCATATTTGCAATACAGTAAATCAGGATGGAATACTATCGGTTTTGCTGTAGGTTTTAATGATTGGCAATAAAAGAGATGTGCTCAGAAGTATTCATGCTAATAGACAGTCTTATGTCATACAATACCTAACCAAATCACTGCTAACAATACCTTCTGGGAAGATGATGTGAGCTGTACTTGGATAACAGATGACCTAAGGCTGTGCAGTGTGAGCCTGCTAGATATTGCTTCTTCGCCCTCTTATGGTTTTCCTATACTACCTAAATGGCAAAATGATCAGTTTTAATTTCATGTTAAAGGTAGAATTTTGAAAATAGATCTGTGTTTAGGAAATAAGTGTTAGCCATATAAATCTTTATATCATATCTTTACAAACCAACCTTTCCATTTTCTGTGTGTGTGTGTATATATATATATAATTATAATATTATTATGCTACAGAGGTAGACAGCTATAGCGAGAGGGCTAGATAGTGAGACAGCTTTATAGAAGGTGCTAGATAGATATAGATTATGGAGTGGGTGAGATAATTGTCCAGGTGCTAGATAGTGAGATAGATTATAGAGGAGGCTATATATATATATATATATATATATATATATATATATATATATATATATATATATATATATATATAATATATATATATATATATATAATATATATATATATATATATAATATATATATATATATTAATCACATATATAATAATACATGTGATGTTAATATGTGTATTAATTCCTGTAAATACTATCTGTAAAATCAGTGAGTCTTGATGTAATCCCCTATAATTAATGAGTCCCGATATCATCACTTCAGTGCTCATAGGAAAACTTGTGTATCATACAGAATTATGCACTCCCTGCTGTACATTGCTATGGATATTTGAAGCCTCCTCAGATTTCTGTGTCTTGACTAAAAAGCACTCGGCCTGCAGCACTGGCGTTTATATGGTCGCAGAACTCCTTGTGGCTTCTAATGTCCTTATAATTTACAGTAGGGAGTACTGACCATTCTAACAACTATAACAATGTAGTTTTTTTTAATCCTTATGTGCTTGCCTCTCATGTGGAACAGAATACATGCGTTGAAGAAGAAAATGTATTTCTGAAAAAAATAGAAACCAGGGAGTGACACTATATTTGTGAGAGGGCTAAAAGATGTCGAAATATACATGGTTTTTCAACCAATTGACTAAACATGTACCACATGCAAACCACCAAGAAAGCTTTAGTGGCTCTACATCGTGTGATTAAAAAGAATATTTCTTTATAAACTTTTATGCAGGCCCATTCAGTAAAAAAAAAGCTAAAAGGTATTGACAGTAGAGGTTAAAAAATATAATTAAATCCTCAGTGTATCTTATTACTCCCTGCATATAAAAGTCCTTTAGTTTATTTTGTTGCTCCATATATGGCCGATTGCCATTCGCCAATGGTGGTAATCCATAACATAACAGGAAATTCATACTAAAGTTATGTCAACATCATTTTCAGAAATTCCCTCCTTCTCTACAGGCAAAAAAAAGAATGGTCTCTCTTAAGAGCCATAAATTAAGGTAATTTCTGAGGGCAGTCATTCCTCATCTGCCTTAGCCAGACAAACTTAGTACTGATGCTCACTTATACGTGATGTTTAGACAGTTGGGTACTTAGTTGATCCTTTGGGACTTATTTGTGTCTCGCTTGCCTTCTGCTAGTATGTTTGCAATTCTAAGGTTGCATGACATTTAATACTTCTTATAGGCCAGTAGTGAAAATTGCAGATACAAAATGATAGGGACTTCACCGAACAAAGAAGCAATAGAATCTTGCAAATAATTGTTGCTGATTAGGTTTCCTAATAATGGTTTGCAAATGTGGTCAAGGTTTAAATGCACACGGAAAATTTTTCATGTTCTCCCTCAATAAACAAAATCCAAAGTAGTTATGTTTTTCTTCATTTTATTCAGCGATAAGGTCAATATTTTTCATAGTTCGCAAGTAAGAAAAATGGTCACCAAAAAAAATAAAAAATAAAACAAAGCTGAATATGTGTAGCATTGGATCAAGGCACATACAATACTGACCAAAGGGCATACAATGCACTTTGGCATTTATTTAAAAATAAAATAAAAATAAAAAACATTTAGAAAGGGAGGGTGTATGGCATCAGAAGTGTATTTTGTTTGAAATATTAAATTAACGGAAAAACAAATTAACATGGTACATATTTTTAACACAATATGCAATTATGTAGTAATGGGCACTATAAACCCTTTGGAATGAACATGTTTGCTCTGGGAAAATATTTATTTTTTGGAAGGGATGATTAACCTAAATTTTTTTATATAATTTAAAAAAAATGTAACCTGACTATATTGAATTGTGGCTCAAATTAAATGTAAGTTTTATTTTATTTTAGCCTACTTTAAATTACAATTCTAAGGATATATTTTATGAAAGGCAATATATAGCTTGTACTTATGTTCTGTTGGATTTATTATTTATTATGTTTTTTATATACCACCTACAGAATACACAGCACTTTTCAAACTGTATTGTAATATGTATTAGTGTATGGCTTTAAGTTATTCTTCATGATTAAAAAATAAATACTGGGAAACAAAAAATTTATAAAGGACCATGGAGAGCTGTTTTAGAGGGCTTCAGTGACCTCTAAGACTCCTAAAGAGGTTTTATTACTAGAACGTCTAAATTAACCAGAGATATTGGGAGTGGTTATTTGTGCCATGGAACCATAATATGCAATATATTCATAAACTTGTTTTGTAGTTCTTATAAACAACTGATAATGCCCATTACTACACACATAAGGATTTGTTTCTGTTTATTGAATAACATTGTGTACAATTCTTTTTGTTTTTGTTTGTTTTACAGACCCAACAATACTGTTAATTGTTTTGATTATTTCAATTTTTTTGTAGCTACATCTTATTTATACCATGTTTAGAAATGAAATGTAAAACCGGCCTGTGCTTATAATACAAAGATCTGGGAAAATGAGGAAAAAAAAATCCTGATTGTTCAACACAGCAAAAAAATTCACCTTCACAGTCAACAAGTCATTTTACTCAGTAGAACACAAAAAAAAAGAGTTAAATGGTCTGTAACTTCAATATTAGCAAGGAAAGTACAGTACAAATTACAAAAAATACTAAAATAGAGAATTGTGGTCAGGCGACAAACTACACTTAATCGTAGCAGCAACCTGAAATTTTTAAACTTTTAATAAAAAGTTCTTAAATATAAATTATATGGCAAATGTACAGTACATTGCTCCTTCAATTTTTTTTAGTTTTTGTGTTTTTATTAATCCAGTGTTTTGCAGTAGAGCAGTGAACCCCATTCACTCATTTTAGTTCCTATAAAAAGTCTTGTGCCCTTGAGCATCATGAATGTGAATGGTCAGAATCTGGTATACCACTGTCTCTGTAACTTCTGTTACTGCTGCTTTCACTGTGACTGGTTTTATACAAGCTTACTCCATTGGATGGAAATATAGTGTGTAATATAAACTCCTCCTTGGACATTGGTTCATTGTTTATTGGTATCATCTGAAAAGAGGTCTCCCTGATTTCTAAAATGGAGTTGTCCTTCTTAGTCCCCGCCTCTGCATAATCATCTTTTCTTCTACGGCCCTTGCTGTAGGCACAGTTCCTGGAAAAGAGGGATCCATTCCGATGGACATACCAACAAACCAATGCAAGTAGTGTGATTGCCACCAATGCCACTGCTCCACCTATGATGGCTGCGAGGGGCAAACTGGAATTTTTATAAGGCTCCTTCTCCTGCTCTCGATTTAGTGTTGTGGTTGGGTTGTACATTTTAAGTGGAGCAGTCTCTGTTTCTATGCATACTGGAGTTTCATCGAACAAGAAGAAGTTACCGGTTTCCATGGGAACCATACATATACGGTATGGGGACTCTGGCTCGAGTGCCGTGAGCAAGTATTCCGTTCTGTCACCTGTTACAATTGTTTCCGTTATAGATCCGAAAACTGGGCTGTGACCCAATTGCCAGCTCAGTCTCAATGACTTCATTGGTAATGCAATTTTCCAAGAAATATGTATGGTTTCAACAGTGACAGATTTCACATTAATTGTGATCATTTTCCTCACTGGTATTGGGGTGGTTCTGTAGATTTTGTTGAGATCTGGTGGCTTTATCTCTGGCTGTTTGGTCACAGATATTGGACGCTGTCCTTGTGCTGGAAGTAAAGTGTTTAACATAGTTGTCGTTGTAATAATGATTGGATTTGTATTAATTCTTTCTTTACAATCAAATAATTCTTTGTTAAGGTCCTTGATGGTCATTCCCCGTACACGCTCCGGTGCCTGGCACATCAGCCCACGGACATTAACTTTGGAAGGCAAAGACTGCAGCCAGTCACGAACCCATTTCATTTTACAGCCACAATACCAAGGATTGTTGCGTAAGAATAACTGTGTCAAATTGTCCAGGTCGTCGAAAATACCCTGGGGTAACGATGTAATATTATTATTTGACATATCAAGCCGATAAAGTTGTGTTAGGTCAGCAAAAGCATTGGGTGGCACATAGTTCATATGGTTCTCTTGAAGGTAAAGCTTTCTCAGGTTCGTGCCTGGCAAGTTTGCAGGGGGAGATGTCAGTGAATTCCGTACTAATGAGAGTTCTGTCAGATTGATCAAGTTCATAAAGACTCTCTCCGCAAGACCATTATTGTTTAAGAGATTTCCATCCAAAACAAGACGCTTTAGATTTGTGAGGTCTTGCAAAGAGATCTCTGCAATAGTGGAAATACGATTATCATCCATCCGCAGCTCTTCAATCGTTCGAGGCAAGCCCCAGGGTATTGTGCTTAGGTGATTGCGTGAAAGGAAGAGGAGTCGGAGATAGATGTTGTCTCGGAACGCACCATCCTCGATGCTAACTGCAGACACAGAGTTATCATCTAGATGCAGCTCTTCAATGGAAGGAATCTGTGAAAGGGCATCATAGGTAATTGTCCGTATATTGTTTTCCTGCAGGTGTAGTTCTTTAACGTTTTTTGGTAGGTTAATTGGAAATTCATCTAAACTGTTCCGATACAAGTAGATTCTCTCTACTTTCTCCAAGCCTCTCAAATCAGAAGGTATGCCAGCATTGTTGATCTGATTATTTTGAAGATACAGGGTTGTAGCATCCTCTGGTATCCCTGAAGGAATAGATGTCAAGTCCCTATCATTGCAATAAATGAAGCCTCCATCACAGCGGCATAGTGAAGGGCAGGGTTTGGCACTGACGTATTGTGGTGCCATTCGGAGTAATAGCATCAACTGAGTCCAGGCAACAAGAAAGTTCCAGGTTTCAGCACTCATGGTCATGAAGAATGAAGGCTTCAAGTAGATGGTCTGCAGGTAAAAAAACAAACAAGATGGGATTAGTGACTACATTTTACCGGTAGGTACGTGTAAAAAGGAAAAGAGCAACATCAGGATTGTAACCTTCATAACCTTTTCTGGCAAGGACCAGATTTTGTATGCGGCCCGTGGTTTCGTTTTTTATTAGTAATAATCATAGTTTGAATCATTTACTGCTGTTAGCAAGGATGAGTACAAATATGGGGGTTGTGCAAAGAAATATTACAATGTGACTAATAATCGCATAACTAGTTTGTAAAACACAAAAATCATTTATCTGCTATAATAGCTGACATGTCAAACTCCGACATAATGACAAGATGTCCAGATAGATATAATGGATACTGTTTCTATTAGTAACACAAACTGTGCTAAACTTCTGTCCCAAAATAACACTTGTATGACGAGCAAACTGTTCAGAGATAAAGGTGTTTCCTGATCCATTGTAAATATAAAAGGACTGAAAAAAATATACTGAGCAAGAACTTGTCTTTTTGCAGAGTTAAAGGATACCACATTTGTACACGTTTGTAAACATTGTACATTGTATCCACTAGAGGCACTCTTACATTATAATCTGTGGCTGGAAATATGTACTCTGCAGAATAATGCACGTTTTATTGAAAGTGTACAGGTAAATGACGTCAACCTAAATATTATCTATAAATCTGGCATATGTTTACTTTACAATAAGTGTAGTTTTTGTACAGCTCATGGTGATATTTTCTTTAGAATTGTGCAGGGAATAGTTTTAGTTTATTATATAGCAGATAATTAGCTCCCATTATTGTTTTGTTTCTCTTGATTACACAATGTCCTATATTTAATGTAACACTTTGTCATTTATATTTTTAAATGAAATATATGACTTCATTTGAATGCATGTCATTATATAACTAGTGGGGGCTTATTGAATATAAACTATTTGCTGATGGCCATACAGTGACTGTCTTCAATAACATGTAATGATCCCCTATCTGTATAATTACAATATAATTAGCATCATTTACATATAACTATTTTGATTCCTGGTGTTCCTGAACGGTTTCTTATTGAAGGGGTTAAAGGCTGATTAGACATATTTTGTATTTTCATTTAATAGAAAAATTAAGAAATAATCCTGCTGCAGGATGCTTCCTACCCTCTATAAAGATGTTACTTTTATAAAGATGTTATAAAATCACCTCCTTGCAGAATGTAATTTTCCAACAGAACAATTATTATTTTTTCATTGTATCTCTGTTCCATTTTCCTCCAGATATCTTTCAAAAACTCCCTTCAGTAAGGTGCTCGCTCATACATGCTGTGACTTGGCTGTTTTAGGCCTATTGGATCACAAATCACAGTATATATGGCCGCAAAAAGACTATGTATCCTGATCATCGTCTGATCAGAATCTATGGTTTATCTGTTGTGTCAGATCTTATATTCAGTTATGGATACAGAGCAATTGACTGCCGAATCTTTCAGTTTTGATCAAAGAAATGTATGTACATGTTAGGGTCAAATCTGAGAGATGTCGAGCAGAGTAGCTCATGAATGAACAGATTTATTCATACAAGATCTTTCTCTTACAATATAAAGGCCTGGGGGTGTGGTGTAGTGGCCGATCTGAAATCATTGGCTGCACAGTCAGATCTCACAATCTGAAAAACTGAAAGAACCTGATCGGGAGTTGGTCACAGCCTATACGACTGGATAGCCTAAAACTTACCTGAATATGCATCCTACTGTACAATGCACAATTAAACAAAGAAAATATAGAGGGTCCAGTGCCTATCTCTGACACAGATGGGATTAAAGATCATCTTGCATGTCAGCCTGTATCATATCAGAATTTCCATAACTGTATATATTCCTCTTTTATCTTAATAGAAGCTATATAAAGACATACCCGAATTGTAAGCTGATCTTCCCTTGAATTCTTTCTTTGAAGAATGTTCTGAAGGCCTTGTGTCCAGACAATAGCAAGGTCTGGGTTATCTCATTTAGCAGTTTCTCTTTCACAGTGTTTATTCAAACAGTCCAAACTTGTGGAAGAGGGTAATGAATTTTACTATCTCTTGTCCACATCACAGCAAACGATTGCTACTGACACCAAATGGCGTGTTTAACTAGCTTGAGTTTCCTATGTCCACGTAATATTTCCTCTAATGCCAAAATAACGGTTTCTTTAAAATTCCCTTTAGTTGGCTTAATTTTCATGCCAGAAATTGACTTTCCATTTACAAATACTCCTCAGCAACACCAGTAAAATAACTCCACACCAAGGGCATTATTCGTAACGTAAAGGCTTAGATAAATAGTGCATTCAGAGTAGGTCCATGCTTTCCTTCTTGTATTTCCTGTGCAAATTCAACCATGAATGCTCTCTGTACAGTAGTCACATCCCATAAGGTTCACACCCGTTGTGAAAACATCACTGTTTCCAAGCCAAACGCGAAAACTTGATTGCAAAAATGTAAGTGAAAGATAAATATCAGGAACAGCTATTCGTGCTTTGTAAATTGCAAAAAAGTTTTCTTCTGACAAAAAAAATATAGTGTGCTAGTTCCCTTTCCAAAAAGTTCCTTGAAAGATAGACTTTGTGCAAGTTTCCTGGAGGAAAAAAATAAAAAATAAACAATTGTTAATTTGCAATTAGTAAGAGTGAATCTTGGCATGCTAGAAGAAAATCGAATTACATGCTTATGCTGATTGATGCACACTCATTAGTATTATAATAAACAAAACTATTGACTCTCCTCTACACCTAAACCTCAAATTTCCCAGAGGTCATGAGCATGGTACCACTCGCTGCCACGTTTTCTAGTATTTCACATCAGCCATTCCAGTGCACCCATCCGAGAGCAACTGTAATTGAAGTCAGCTTCAATCAACCAACTGCAGAGAAATTACTTTAGCAAACGGTGACACCTGTCCTTTTCGATTACAAACTGAAGCACAATCCTTTGCTGTCCACCACTTTTATACATGTAATAGATAACCAAGACCCAGAGCCATTCCTGCCCGGGTGCGAGCGAGCAGTAAGTTTAGTGTTTTATGTTGTACTCAGACAACAAAATATTTTAGTGTGACGTTTGCTTCACACCCAGACATCACAAATCTTTGTAACGATTCTATACACACAAACACTCTTATATACATAACACACAGACACTTTATGTCAGTGATGGGCATCAGGCAGCCATAGGGCTGGATGCGGCCCTCCGAGCCTTGACCTGTGGCCCCCAGCATCTTCCTTCTTAGATGCCTGATTTGTTTGTTATATATTGTAACACTTATAATACATTAAATGCCTGCTAATATGTTATTACAGATAGGTATCTCTTCATTTGATGAAATGTTTTAATTTATCACTGAGATGAAGGGCAATGAGCGTCCGTTTCTGTAGGATAGAAGGCTGCCCATGCAGTCCCTAAAAGTTGTCACTGCTTTAGGTGTACCTGCCATAAACACACAATGGTGGCAGATAATTTGTGGATGGAACCAAAGTTCAAACTAGCACTTTATTAGGAATTTGTGACACCAGTGAAGAATGAGCGCAGGATAGCTGCCTACACTTAGCTTAGGTGACTAGTACACTTTAATGCTTGCAGTTGCTGTTGAACTTTCAGAAATGCCATTGACCTACAAAGACTGGCAATCATTTTAAAAGCATAGCATCATAAATTGTAGATATTATGCTGTTAACTCACCAGCATCATCTGCGTTGTATTTGTTAAATTCCTTTTTCTATTTGCTTCTGTAAGATGTAAGGGTCAACCTTACCAAGGTGCTCAGAGTGACAAGTAAAAGAATCTTGAGTAAGCTGGAAATACTTGACCCTGAAATTAAGGAATGCCATAGCAGCAAATTGCTTCTCCACTCAGTAATTACATGGCATCCAGCAAGCAGAGCATCTGTTCCAAAATTAAAATGCTCCGCAGTGCCAGTATGCTGAATAATAGATGCCGGTGCCGTCTTTTATATAAAATAAATTCCATCTCAAAATGATTAATCTTTAACGGTATATGGTTAAGCTAACTGTGAATGTGGATATTGCTTAAAGTCAGGTGCCCCTGGCCTAAATATTATCCTACTTACCCACAGAGAGGTTTTAATTGGCGCACATGCAGGCACAAGGAGCAGTATCCCTGCGTGGATGATTGCTAGTTACGAGATCATTCTGACACTTATTTACCACTAGTAACAGCATCTTTTGGAGTCTGGATTAAATGTTAAGCTGCTCTTTACCTTTTTAAAGTTAACCATTAACAGTACATTGTGATCATTTGTCTCTTGTGTCTGTTTTTACCCTGTGTTAAATGTGTTAATAACCATTGAAGTGAATCACCGATACAGATAAACCTACGAGAACGCATTTTATTCTGCAATCTGTCTTCTTTTTTTTTTTAAAGTGAACATCATTTTTTTTTTTGTTTTCCTCTGAGAGATCAATGTTTTTTTATTTGTTTGTTTCTCCTCAACATTGACTGAAAGTAAATCTAAATAAGCTTACACCCATGTATTGCTAAAAAGTATTAAGGCCATCAACTTGTTGATTTGCCTAAATTAGCATGATGGGAGGAAATGGCACAGAGAATAATAGTATTTGTTTTGGGGTTTTTTATGTTGAGTGCTCAACTGTGTCTTTTTAATGCCAATTGTCATGCAAACCACTTTCTAATACTGCCATTGTAGTAGGGGATATGTTGAACTTAACTGAAAGCTCATTAGGATCAATGGTGACTGTAGCCTTTTTTTTTATCCTGTACAAAGTATACCAAACACCACAGAAGCCAAAAAACAAAAACAAAACAAAAAAAACGCACAAAACAAAAGCAAAGCTTTGAGAGGAATGATGACTGCTGGGAAAAATGTGGATTAGCATCAATTCTTCAGTGGCTTACAAAGAGATGGCCCCTTCACATCTGTTTGCCACTCTGTTTGATATGATATGATTTGCATATCAATAGCTAGTCATGATATTAAATCCAGATCTCTGGACAATCCCCCTGCCATGGGCAGACTAACCTTACTTTTAATCTTCTGTATATAAACTGATTGACCTTGAATCATTCATTATATATAAAATATGACTCAGGCCTGGTCATAGTGGAGGAAAGAGAGTTCTCTTTCCCATGTTTTTGCTAGAGGTCTGTAGCTTATTCTATTCAGACAGAGCCAAAGGAAAGCAGTGTCTGTATACATAATAACATATTCATACACAATTATACTTTACTCAGGCATGACTTTAGGGCATTCAGCTTTTGTTTTCTCAAATTATTGTAGTTATTTTTTTTTCTTCTTCCATTAGAAGTTTAAAGAGCTTTGCGGTCTTTGGCAAAGCTTTAGTTTGTATACAAAGTAGGGATTTCCAAGTAATACTGCAGCTTGAACGTATCCTCCATGCCTACTTGTGTTTCACATTGTTGGAATTGATGACCGCTTGGGCAATATGCTTCTTAAGCATTCTGTCTGGCAGTTACATTTTCCACGATCATCAGATTTCATACAGGTACCTCACTCGTGTTTATCAGTAACCGTGAAAAAGACCACCGGGATCTCTGGCGGTAGTGGGCTCATAAAATGCAGAGTTATGAATCACTCCTGTCCTCATACACTATGTCAACATGAAACTTCATTATTCCACTGTCTATTCCAGGGAATCTCGGACTTCTTTTCAAGGACGCCTCATACTTCTGATATATTTTTGGTAAATGTTCCAAGAAAATGATTTGAGTCGCTGGGACGCCTCCTGGGCTGTTAGTCTGGATGCAACTATGCTCTGGGTTTAAAATTCTTTGTTTTGTAGCTAATTGGATATTTTCTATAAGGTGGGCTTAAAAATAAAAGATTGCCCCCCTTTTTTGTAATTCCTTCTTTTAGTCAACGTTGTAAAATTGTTAAATGTTTGAAGACCCTATGCATCTAATTTTACAACTTCATAATAACTGAAAATGTTATAGTATAGAAACAAAGTGTGGAACAAAACAAGAGGGCCACAATATACCAGGCCACTCTGTTCTGTTATTTGGTCCCAAAATCACTTTAGAGCCACCTACCATATTGGTGGTGTTAAATGACTGAGGGACCTATTGCTATAGCAGTCTAGCAGAGAGTGACCTAGTACATGACCGCTGCTAAATGTCTCCAGTTCCTCCAGAACTGAGCGTAGATTACAGTGCAATGGTGTAGGCAAGTGTTACTTAAGCCCTGCAAAATATATATGACAGTGCATAGTAGACATCCATGGCAATATAGGGTATTATGGACTGCAGCATGCATGATAACATTACATTAATTTCTATTTTGCTTAAATACATATTGAATATGTTGTCAATAAAAGAAATCTGTCATTAGAGTATAGTTAGTATCTTCAGGTGGCACTGAGCTTAAGTGTTAGTATCTGCATAGTGACTAAGAGAATACTAAGATTCTAAAACATATCTACAACCAACAATATGAAACAGCGTAACTACTAATCTCAGCAGGCTATTGGAGGTATTGCCTTAGCCAAATCTGGAGTAATTATAGCATCACCATGCTCATCAGGGCTGACATACACAAGTAACTTTTAAAGATCATTAAGGTGTACAGAATATGACTACGTTGTTTGGAGAGAGAGAAGTACATTACCTATTCTGCTATTAAAGTGGATTCAGCAAGTTACAGGGCCCCTCAGTCACTAGGTGAGGAAGTCTAAACATACTGAATGGTAACATCAGCCCCTATACATTCCTTTTCACTGTCTGAAACATAATACAGAGTACACAGGACTGCTGCAATGTATACATCTTCCAATAACCTGCATATAACAACCATATGGCACATCCATTCTCAACGCTACTAGGGTCCTAGTATAAGTTTCTTACAAACACTTTACAGATCACATATCTACAAATTGTTAGGGAAATGTGGTACAAGGCTAACTCTCTCAAGGAAACTAACTCAACTGCAGTTTAGTAAGCATGCAGAACAATTGTTCCTATTATTTTAGCAAGTACAGGAAGTTTGAGTGGGGTGCTTACCTGTTATTAGTTTAAGCAATGCATGACACTTCACCTCAGGGCGTGACAAGGGCTATGTGTATGCACAGCAGGCTGCAAATTAGGAGCATTCTGTGACCTCTAACACATTTTTGTCTATTGTCTTGTTTTGCTTCCACTGTGAAAATATTTGTTTTTCTGCAATACCTTATTACAGGACAAATACTAGCCCAGTGTCCTGTTGTAGTAAATGCTAAGCATGTGAGGTCTAGAAAAAAAAGTGCAGTTTTGAATGGAATTGAAATGTAATATAATATTGTCCTACTCTGGTTTATAAATATTGGGCTCTCTGAAAAAATATTGTTTTATTATTATTTGTTTGTGTAACATTGATGCAAATAATTATTGACCATAAAAGCTCTGCTAATGAATTGTAAAATGCCAAATTGGGTAGGCCAAGAATGTATGTATTACATGTAGCTACAAATATGTCTGGTACTTCCTTTGGAGTATAAATTTTTGGACTGTTTGAACTTACAGAGCCAGGAAACTGACCACTGACTTGTCTTTGTTAATCGAATTAAAATAAATAAATAATAATAACAAAAAAAAAAAAAACACTGACAGCTGAAAAACTGCTCCAACCCCCCCAGCTGAGTTTATGCCCACTTGGGGGTGGTACACTCTGCTAGAGCCTTTTTCTGTCCAGACCCACAAATCAGACACTCTGCTTCTGTAGGCTTTCCTGACTTTAATTGCAACAAAGTCTCCTGTTGTGTGGAACAGTGGTGTCTGCAAGAGCAAGTAAAAGTTCTCCTTTTGAAGGACTTTGTTAAACTCTAATGACCATGCTGATTTCATTAAGCATGGTATTTATTTAGTCATTACCACTGACAATGCAACTAGCACAAAAAATGGTGTAAACGGCGCTAAAATAAAAATATCCCTTTCCTACCCCCTTTTAAATGCCAGCCTTTCATGTCTTACTGTATCTTATGTAGCCCAGGGGGTTATAAAGCACAAATGCAATGTCTATAAGAGAATCATCCCGTTTCCTGATAAGTTATCTTGTTTAGATATATTCGCAGCAGGCTTTGTAAACTTATGGCTGTTGGGGAACTACAAATCCCAGCACAACCTGCCAGACACAGGATGCCTATCCATCTTCTGTTATAGTGGGGTATTTTCGCAGTCCAGATATTACATTACACTATCGTTTTACCTTAATTGTAATATAGAATAGCAAAACAAGTAGCTGTTAAAAGTGTTAAGTATTTCAGTCCTTCGCCTCAAATATATTCGACTTAGATACAGAAAATAATAACACCAATACAATGTTTTAATTGTATTACCAGCATTGTGGTTTGTGAAAGGGTTAATGTAGGCTAACATTTTGTACAAATGGAAAAAAAACATGACTGCTAACTCCAGCAATTCATAGCAGAAAGACTTTATACAAACCAGTCTTTTCATGGGCAGAGATTTTTTTCTTCATGCCGTGAGCCTAAACTGATAATTGTGTTTTTTTTATCCTGTGGGAGAGTAATGTTAGTTAGGACTGCACACCCGCAGGCACTAGATAGCGAATAATTGGACTTTATCTGATTGGACAGTGCTGTACTGAGAGAATGGACCAAGGGGATAGATAATTAATAGTCTGGTAACAAAGTGTGACAGCAGCCAGAATTTTACCAAATGTATTTCCCTTGCTTTGATTTGGCCACAGAGCGATCAGAAAAATAAGATGGACAATTATTTGCATCAGTTAAAATCATCTCTTGTCAGTAATATAATACCTTCATAATCTGAATGGGTTTTCATACCCTTTTAACTAGCCAGGAGATCCAACACTGTAAAACGAATATTAATTGGTGGTTATCTTTTAATATAATTTGTCAGGGAAGAGAATAATCATGTAGTTATATTGCTAACAGCCAAAGCTGTCATATATACATGGTCATATAAATAAATATAGGTTATAGAGGCTAGTCTCCTTTATGTACCCGTATGTGAAGTGTATGTATGTATGTATGTATAATATATATATATATATATATATATATATATATATATATATATATATATATATATATATAGATGTATAGAATAGAATCAATGTGTGTGTGATAACTGTCATTTATTATGAGATTGAATATGGGTATGTAAATGTGTGTGTATTATGTATGTATGTTACATATTAAAAAGTGTCTATATAATACATAGTTTAGTAAATGTCTATGTTATTGCATAGTATACATGTAAAATTTACTTTTAGTATGGTAATGGTAATCGAGATATAGTAGACACTGGCAGCTTTCGCTTTCTGCAGATTATTATTGGAATAATATGATTAGAGCTAATGCTGAATGAATTTATTTGCAGGGATTAATCTCCTCGGCTAGATATAACAAGCAGCGGTATGATCTCTAAGTTGCGCTGCCGAGTACGGCTCTTGGTGAGACCTATTTGTTTAATTTGAGCATTATTCACTAACACTCTGGTCTGTTAGCAGCTGCAGCCCGTGGGTACGAGCCAGAGAGAGAGAACACAGGGCTCAGATATAAACAAAGGTCTACCGTTCTTGCTTTGTTCACACTCAGTAGCCTCCCCTCCTAACAAATATGAACATGACCATGTAAAGCACAGCCACAGAATAAGGCACTTGACAAATTACAGACTACCCTGTAAAAGCGAGGTTTCAGGATGAGAAGACATAACCATACATTTGGGTTGGGTAAATTTCCCAAAAGTCTGTCTGTAGAAGTGGCACAACAAAACTAGCCCCAACTTCACAGCAACTTGCTCATCTTGCCGGGACTAGTTCATCTGCAGCTTTTTATATATTTTGTTTAAAACATAATTCCCTTTTCTCAGTGGGATCCCCAGGCATAGACAATACTGTTGCCCCCTTAAGCTTGCCATTATCTGTCTCGCACGACCTCCCTTCCCAATTGCTATGCTGGTCACATACATCACTTGTCCAGGCAGTGAATTTTTGGTTTAATGCTTAGAATGGGAGAGGGTTCTGAAATAAGCTCCTTACTTTCCAGTGCAAATAAAAGGGATATTCAGGTTTTGTAAAAAATGGCGTGTAGCAACAAGATTTGTTTCATACAGCAATTCAGGTTTTGAAATGTAGGTGTAGCTGTTCATTTGTGTTTTGCAAAGTCTGCTGGCTTTCCACAAGTAACGTACATGGGTTTTGAGCAAGATCTATGCTTTTCATGTACATACACTGCTGTTCTGAAGGATTATTGATTTTCTTTCCTGGCTGGAGAACGGACTATTGTAGGGACATACCACACATGCAGCTATTACTAACTGCACAATCGAAGCTTTTCAATTATTATATGAATCTATTCCTGCTCCACAGATACAAACTTCTGCTGGCACATCACTGGAAGCAGGGTCTGCAGAAGAGCTGGTATCCTCTGATTTGTTACAGCATGTTTATTTCTGATCTGTCATTCATTATAGTCACACTGACAGTCACTGTGTGCAGGGCAATTCAGTCTTGGAGAACTTGCTAACAAAGTACTGGGAATAATAGCACAAGCTGTTGTTGGTAATGAATGCCATTTGTCACATTAAATCTGTGCCCAATCTTACATAGAAAAGTGAGGGGGGAAAAAAATAAAGAACAAATCCAGATCATTGTATGGCAAATGATTCATAGAAAGCTGGGCTTACCTGGAAGATCAGTGCAGAGGAAAAATCCAGTTTTACTAGAGATGTGGTAGTATATTCCAGTCTTTAGTGTTGTAATACAAAATATAAACTCCTCAGTCTGCAGGATGAACGTATAAAAGGGCAGCCAGCTAGTTGTGTGAGCCTGTACCAGGCAGCAGCATCCTCTGTGCACTGAGAAGTACGGGAGAGGGAAACATTCCACTTAGGTCCTCCCGAGCCCACCTCAAAGTCTGAAGTTAAAGCAAAGCACCTCGCAGTGGCTGAGTGTGTGGCTGATGTCACTGGAGGGGACGTGTCTTACCCCAGCCCCTCCCTAGTGAGGTAACCTCCTCTGCAGACTGCATGCTCATAACAAACACAAGAGGGAGCATGTGTAAACCTATCCATAACGCTGGCACACACTTTGCTGAGCTGTCTGAGTAAATCAGGCATTTGTCCCAATCCACTTTCTTCCTTGTTTTGTACTTTGCGGCTACTGGTAACTCTTTCCCTGCTGAAGTTGACTTGGCAGTTTATTTTAATATAGTTTTTGTTTTGTTTTTTTGCTTTCAAATTATTAGCCTTACCTGCAGATTCATGCAGTAGCTTTGAGTTTAAGCAAACAACAGGCAGAATAGGAATTTATCTTTTTATGTCATTAATTGTAATGATAATATAACATGTCAAAAAAATGTACAATCTTTGGCCAAGTTCCTAGAAATAATTTCGATGCTATTGTTGCTCGGTGCTTCTATTGAATGCTGCGCTGAGTATCCTTAGATAATAAATGCAAAGTCTTTGTATGCCATCGCACACAATTTAAATTTTATTTTTGTTTAACTTTTTGAATGGATTCCACAGCTGTCAAAATCCAAGAAAGAACAGCGCTCAAAACTCTCAAATAAATAATTTGCATTAATACATAAAGACAAATAAAGGACAACCTATATTGTTGACAAGAAGAAACCTTGTTTAGTTTTTTTTATTCCTTAAATGCAAGCTTGATTACCAGATATCAGTCCTAGTTATTACAGAACACAGTGCGGGTCATTTACAATGGGCAGATGTACTGCAAATATGCATGTCTATTTTTGCCTGGCACCCTGTGAGCTTATGTATACCCCTACAGCTAACAGTCACAGCTGCCCTGAGATAGAGACTAGTAAGCATTAGATTCACTCTCTAAGGCACCATTACCTTAGTTCTGAAGTTGTATTGCTTATGTTGCCCCCAATATTCAAATAAAACACTGTAGAAAAGACCGATTTAAATATCTAATTTATTGGTCAGGTATTTAAATTTTCATTTTACATATCGTTTTAGGGCACACATCTATGATTCACGCACAATATATAAACCTAGCTTGGAAAATAGATTACCACGCAAATTGGGGGTTAACAGCTCCTGCGGAACAACCCTAAATGATTCTACCATTCTTTTTGTATTTTAATTCTTCTTCAATAGAAATTAATTTATAAAGCCCATGGAATAAGAGTAGATGATTAGAGTTGCATTTAACATCATGAAAGAGGGACATATTTTTGTGTAACTGGTCAATATTGAAAAATAGGGACATTTCCAGGGACAAACCCTTGACATGTACCTGGGAATTAGAGACAGTTGGTTGCTTACATAAGTTCTGCATTATGCTCCACACTGCAACAGTCCATTTATTTACTCCAATTTTTGCCTATCCCTGTTTTATGTATGTCCTGTTTTCAACACTATGGACGGTGGTGTCTTGCAAATAATAATAATAATTTGTCTTGTGACTCTTCGAAAGTTAATTTTATTTTTATCTAACTTACAATTGATTTTTTTGTGCATTCAGGACACTCATTCTGCAATAAATTGTTAGCAGGCCTCTACACACACCCCTGCACATTGCAGTCTACTACATTATAAGTAACCTAACATTCCTAAAACAGATTCAATTATTTGCTTTAAAATAATCAATATTTACTTTTTATTCTATATTCCAAATGCACTCATTAGTACCTAAGTGACTTTAGATGTTTCAAGGGTCTCCTCACTATAGGGTGCCCTTGGAACAAACTTCAAAGCACGATTACACCCTTGACTGTCTGCATGGGAGCACAGTTCCTAACAAATAGGGGATTGTACTTTGAAGTTACCCTGAGAGTTGTAGCCCGTTAAGGATGTCTGCAGACCTAGTATTTCTAGAGGATTTTGGGGGCAGTGGGGGGTATTTACACTAGAGGAATAAGTCAAGTTTTTGTTGTTTTTTTTCCTAATTTTGTTTTTTTTTGCTATTTGAAGTGACTCTGGACTAATCCACACGCCGCCGGTAACATAGGACAGACTAGAGTTCAATTGATCTCGATGCCATGACGCATATACTGTGCATAAATATACAGTATAAAAAGAAACACGTGTTAAGAAAGTTTGCAGGACATAAAGATCAATTGATGGACCACTTAGCTAAATTTAATACACTTTTTGAGGAAATTTGGAAGTGGGAGTTGACTGTTAAGTAAAATATGCTAATTATACCAAAGGAAGGACAAGACTCTAATGAAGGCTAGGCACACAAGACACACAGACAGTGCTATTAACTTAATTAGTAAATAAACATGCCTTGCCTAACCTAATAAAAGAGCAATAAGCAAAGTGAGTGTAGAGAAACGTGTATTGGTGAACAGTAGTTTGCACAAGAATAATGTCTGTTAAAATCACTATTAAAAATGTTTTTTTTCATTTCCTTAGGAAATTATAGATTAGTCGTTTATATGTGCTTTTATCTTGCAAAGTGTTGACATTGGGTCATGTGTGTGGACATACCCAGACATGATTTGTCTGGTTGGTATTTACTTTTTATTTGCCTGAATTAACCTGGGATTATTTGATGTATAAAAAAAGTGTATTACATTAGTTTATTGTGTCTAGATTCAGTCAAACAGAAAGTAAGTGAGGAATAGGGGACCAGACACAAGGGTCATGTCTGTATATGGTGCCATAAACATGTTGTCAAAAGAGGTTTTCTAACTTGCACTCATGTGATTGTAAGCTCCAGTAAGCAGGTTTATGGAAACAGGAAACATACTCTTCTTAATTAAAGGTGAAATTCTTTTCAAATTTTGGTACAGTAGAGCTCATAGAAGACCATTTTCTCATGCTGACTACAGATGGTGATATTTGTTTTAGCTGGACAGAGAAAGGAATAGGTGAGCTCACATTCATATTTACAAAGCAAAATGCTGTTCACAGTAATAATATTCTCTAAATGAAATAACAAATGGGCATATATATTTAATGGACATTTATTCTAAAGCAGCATCCCGAGTTACACGTTACATTTTCACCCATCTGTTCCTCCTTCCCCATAGTGGGGCCCCGGGAATATTGAAACAGTTTTTTGGGGGGGCTCTTTCGTTTCTGTAGTATAGCACCAGAAAAAGTTGCTATTGAGATGGATATGAGCTAGTGAGTGGTCCAGTAGGAAGCTGCAAGCGCCATGCTTGTGGCTTCTTATTAGTTTACACGGTCACATCTCAATGGCTCTGTGCAAGAAGTCGAAGCAGTACTGCAGAGAATGAGGAGCTTCAGAGTTTCAAACCACACTTCCTGGGCTCCACTATGGGGAAGGAGGAGGATTGGTGAAAATGTACCGTGTAACTAGGGATGCTGCTTTAAAAGAACTGTCCATTTAATATATATGGTCATCTGTTATTTCATATAGAGAATATTATTTCCGTGAACAGTATTTTGCTTTGTAAATATGAGTGTGAGCTCACCTATTCCTTTCTCTGTCCAGCTAAAAATAAATAAATCACTATCTGTAGTCAGCAATGACAAAATAGTCTTTTACGTATGAGTTCTACTGTACCAAAATCACCATTATCATGTTTTTAAAGCATTTTAACCCATACACTGCTGGGACACTTTCGGCCATAGTGCTGGGAGGCAGCATACATGTATATGGAGAATACCGATATGTGGTCACTTGCGCACCATGAACGTTACAATGCCCCAATTACCAACTCACAGTGGAAGCAGATGGTTTGTGGTCATGAGAATGCATCCTATGAGTTCCCCAGGAACTAGTGACGTCACTGAGGCAGGAGGCACAAGGTGACTCCTGTCTCAGTGTTACCAGTTCCTTGTGGATTGATAGGTTCCATGTTGGTTCTGCCCACACAAATGGGTGCCCTCAATGTGGGATGCACTTTGAAAACGGCATCTCCTTCTACTTTGGCTGAGTACATTGTTTGCATTGAAGTACGAATATATGTCTGCATTACCTAGTATTGTTTTATTACTGTCTTTGTTCCCAACTGTAGAGCGCTACGGAATTTGTTAGTGCTATATCAATAAATGTTGATGATGACAATGAAAATATCTAATCTTTAGGTTGATGATGTGCACTAATAAACCTAATAAATAATATTACTGGTCTTCAGAACATTAAAAAAAATTGGGTCATATTGTTGTGATTTTGTTGGCAATGTATTGTCTCTCTCTCTCTCTCTCTAATGGGTGTGTTCATATTAATCGTTTGCAGTGCCTTGGATAGCTGCCATTAAGTCTTTGTGTGCACGCCTGTAATCCAAAGTGAAAAATATGCCTAAATACTTTTGCAGCTGAACATACGCATTTTTGAGGTGGTCATACCACACACAGAGCTGATCTAATAGAGTTTTAATGGATGCACGGCAGTGTGGACGTTAATGACTTACAGTTAAATAATAAACTATAATAAACTTACCGTTTTCAGTTCTTCTTAATAAATGTAGTTGGTAATCACCTTCTGAACTGTATAGCAGTTCTATAAATGTACTTTAAGGTATATCCTGCCATCATAATATGTTTGGATCTTTAAACCAGTGATAATAACCACTGGGGAGTTATCTCCCCTCTTTGACTATACAGTGGGGTTAAAGGTCAAGAGAAGTCCAGAGTAATGATTTAGTCACTTTCCAGACTTGTTGTTGTTGGAAACACTTCAGACATTTCGATAATTTTGCTATATGGATTCACATTTTTTAATTTGACATAGTCATTGGTAAGGATGGGGAGGTGGGTCAAGTACTACACGCTTGCCAGGACCTCTCCGCAAGTAAATAGAAATTCCACTAACAAACTAAATTGCTTTGTGAACTAAATCTTTCAAGAGTGATTTCCTCCATGTGTTTTTCAGCTTTTCCGGTTACATAAAAACCTGTCTGTTTGCAGTCACATAAAGGATGTCCTTTACTCAGGAGGGCAGTGATTTTATTTATTTATGTGTGTCCCGGCACCAGTGGTGACATAAACATTAAAAGGAGTCTGACAACTTGTACTTAGAACTGCTGCTCAAACTTTACTCTGTGTCAAAGGCCTTCACAGATGAACATGGGTTTTACTTTACACTGCGATAATCACATTAAAACTGGGTTTATGTTATTTTTAACCACAGGACATTTTCTGCTAAATAATATACTCGTATTTTAAAAAGGCACCGTCGAAATGAGGTGCTAATAAATGTTTCGGAATCTCCATTTCTTCCAGTTGGAGAGCTTGACGAATGCAGCCTACCAGTTTATAGCAACCAGGAATTAGCACGGTTTCTTCATGTCTTCCTAGTAAATCAGTAGCATGCATTTTGATAAATATTAGTTGAGCACACATGGATTTCTCTACTGTGTGTAGGCAACTGGTCACTTTATTAAAGAGGTAAAGAAATGTTTTCTCATTTTAATGCATACAACACATATACACGTTTTTATGCATCCAATTGTTTCCTCCTTCAACCACACGTTTGCCTATTGCCGGAGGAGTTTGTTTATGGAGTGTATAATACGCACAGCGCATATCAAGGTGCACACCTACTTACCTCACGGCATTTGAGAACCCAGCATTGGGACAGGGGGTGTGGTGGTGTTATGAAAGGGGCATGGCCATGTCACAGTGGGGGTATGGTGACTTCCCCCTAGGGCTTCTGCACAAATAGGAACATTCCAAATATGTGCCCTCTTCACCTTCAGTGTTTTTAAATCTCTGGGTTCATTAGTAAACTTTTATTTATTATTATTATTTGTATTCCAGAAGATTATAAAACTCCAAGATATTCCCAACATTTTTTTTTTAATATAACATAAGGCTAGGTACCCCTTTGACATGTAGTTGTGTTATTTGTGTTTCGGAATTAATTGGTGGTTACTCCATTGACCTTAATGGGCCTGATTCATTAAGGAAAGTCAGGCAAAACAATGAGTAGGTCTTCTGGACAAAACCATGTTACAATGCAAGGGCTGCAAATAAGATTATTATTTTGCACATAAGATAAACACTGGCTGTTTTTTCATGTAGCACACAAATACTTGATAGCTTTATTTGTACACTGAAATTTAAAGTCGATCTAGAACATGCCTTACCCCAACTATAAATCTGCCATTACATGTTAAATTTACCTCCCCCTCCAATGCAACATGGTTTTGCTGAGATGCAAAGTTACTCATTTTTTTGCTTTACTTTTCTTAATGAGATTAACATCGCAAATGGGTATTGGGTCATTGGAAACAATGGTTTTCAATTTCCAGACCGATTTTTGTGCATTGTAGTAGTGTTAAAAACTTTAGACCAATACACAAACTTGACACCTGTGTGTATGACACCTAATGGTGTTTTACCTGAGAATACTGGGACAGATTACTCAATTGTCCGGTGCTTTTGAAGTGTTCACTCCTTCCTCTGTGTCCGACTCCATCTGCTAACATCTCCTGACATTCATATTCATTTCACCCCTTGGAGACAGTGATGTCTGACTTGAGTATAGCCTTATGTTCTATCCATTAGGGAATACGATACTGTATGTGTGCATTGAAGCATATAGGAAGGACTCAGGATTTGGGACTTCATGACACTTCACTGTTGAACTTTGAGATAACTTCATACAGCTCTCACATGGCTGTGGGGTCTATTTATCTAATAAGGAAAAGCCCTAAATCTTATGAGAACTGGTGTTTTATTCAGATTTAGGGTTTCTCTCTTTTTAACAAGCCCATTCCTATCGGTTATAGCTCTCATTATAATCAACCTTTATATTTTTAGTGCCAGCAAATTTCGTAGCGCTTTACAATAGGGAACAAACAGAGTAATAAAACAATACTGAGTTCTACAGCCAGACAGAGAGGTAAGAGGCACTGCTCTCAAGCTTACAACAATTTCACTGGTCTGTCCAGGGAAACCTATTTACCAAGGACAGCTGCAATGGCCGATGCTGGGGACAATAAAAAAAAATATTTATTATTAAAATAAAGTTTTTCCTAGGGTTTATATTCTTTTATTTTTTTTAAATAACTTTTTATAGATAATTTTTGTTTCTTTTAAATTGAATGTAGAACTGGAAGCCCAAATGGGGCTCCTGTTGCCGCTTTCTGACACTCTTTCCGGGGAGCTAACCATCACTCTGTGACATTTTAATTGTAAATTATGCAGCCGAAGATCTTGATTTGTAGTTTCCTGTGCTTTATATATTGGGACATAATTGACAATCATCTAGTCCTCACCAAGACCTAAAATTCGATAAAGCTAAACTTATGTGACACATAACAGTTTTGCTTTTTGAGTATTCATTCAACAAAAAATAAGACTATATAGTAAACTCAATATATAGAAGGCCTGGTCAATTCGTGGCCTTGGCGAGAATATCATGAATTTAATCCACGCTTCTATTTATGCCCTCAGGTCGTATTTCTAGTTGATGGAGCCCACTCTACCTCTTTGATAAATTGAAATGGGACAAAACAGGGCTATCCCCTATCCCTGGCTGATTTTATTTTAGCACTAGAACCTTTTCTTAGATCCAGTCCAGTTATAAATGGCATCAAGGTTGGGATTTTAGTATAAATGAGGTGCATTACCTCCTATCTCCCTCCCAGTGTGAGTGCAGGAGTTGAGCTCCTTTTGGTGGTCTTTGCAATGTCTGACATTTTCATTGAACCAGTTGGCCCAATGACACTATTTTTTTCATATAATTGGACAAAAGGCTCTGTAAAATATATTGTAATACTACGTTTTGCAGTTTTTTTTCCCATGGAGATTCTACTGCTTCTAACAATAATTAGAGATGACGTAAAAAGGTGGAACTAACCATCAATATTTTGGTTTGGATGTTGCAAGTTTATTTATATCCAAATACTCCCTATTTCTCTCCTCTTATTTCTATATGCTGTTCAACTTCTTTTTACTGAATAAATCCACTACACTATTAATGTCCTCCACCATGCTTACAAAAGCGATAGACTGGATGAGATATTTATAGCATAAACTTTGGGTTTAGATTTAATATTTGTGGACCAAAATACCACCAAATACCTCCGTGTAATGGATAAAGAGAACAATTTAATCATCTATTATGTGCTCACCCAACTATGTGTCCAGGTGTCTCTAAAATGAGAGAATGTGCTCCAAAAACTTCTCTCCCTTATACTCTGCTATCTCTCCTATAATAAGCAAACATGACTGTTAGTCTAACCCAATTATTTCCTACCTGAGCTCTTGGAAATACCATCAACATCTCTCAGATTAACAAATGTAATCTTAGAAACATTTCTATATTCGCCCTCTCATCCTCTTTGAATCTCTTTGTGCATGTCTGGGCAAGTCCACCCAGGGATACTTACATTCATATGTTGAGAAATCTTTAGTTTTTATAAAACTATACCCTACCATCTGTCCCAATGTAGGCAGGACAGTCCTTCAGGTCAGCACTTGTGCCCCTTCAATGCCACACGTATCAGCGACAGGTGCACACCGGCATTTTTAAAGGGGTGTTTTTTGGGGAGTGGCTGGGGGTGATCCTATATTTTGGATGCATTAGGCATGCACCCAGGCGGTCATGGCACTCCCTGGTACAGCATGACCAGTTCCCCTGCTCGTGCGGTCGCTGCTTAGAAATGTTGGGATTATGGATAAATCAGTTTTGTCAACGCGTGGTCAAGAGAGAAGTGACTGAGAAGATAAAAAACCCTCTTGCTTTAATACATTTGCAGTGCATAAATGTGATGATACAATCTTTGTCCATTTTGTAACAAGTCCCCAGTGTCCCATGATATGACAATTTTATTGTTTCAAAAGAAAACAACTGGCTTAGTCATCATGCAGCCCAAAATTATGCAATTGAAGTTTTCTTTTCTTGTTTTATGTAAATGATTTCCTGTGAAACCCAGTGGTCCTTGCTGTTTTGTCTACTCAGTGTTTTGCTTTGAAGTAGAAAATCCAATAAAGAAAACATGTGCAGTAAAGGCTGTTGCTCTATTTTAATTTGCCATTGTTATTGAGACCTTTCTCTTTCTCCCATACACACTCATTGAGGATGAATTAACCTTTCTTTCTTTTTTTTTTTGAAAAATTTTTTAGATGTTTTTTTTTTTCTTAGAGGATTAATTAAAATGAAAGTTCCTGGAAGTAGTGTGTGGAAGCTGAGTGACTTCCTGGTCACATGACATTGTCAGGAAGCAGCCTGTGCAACAGCTGCCGCTTCCCCTAAAATCCTGGCAATCTAAAGTTTGCTTTAAAAAAACATAACTCTAAGTTAAGTCATAGACTTTGGAATGTTTATTAGCAAAAATGTAAGAACAATAAACACAGCCCAAATTTTTCTGCATATTGCTATACAAATTGTGCCCATGTTTTATCTTTACTGGTATCGCCCAAGATATTATATCTAAAATCGTGTTTCTTAATAAACCATTTATATTTGTACACCGGAATTGGTAATCTGACATACTGTATTCCACATAGGATCTGTGAAAAGCAAGTTTTGTGCTTTGCACCTTGAAGACATAAGCCATGAAATGTCATCTACAATACAAAGGAGTATCTATCTCACTGTGACAGAGGCTGGTACACTTGGAATTCTCATGTTATGCGTCCTCTACACATGAGCTACTGTTACAGTAGAATAGGAAGTGCAGTTATTTTGGAGGACTCCTTTTGCTGTGGATAATAAGAATCGTTATCTGTCTGAGAGATGTCAAGGCATATTCTGCCATTTCTGTGTTATTTCAGTCACTAGTGGCAATTAAGACTTTGTCTTCTCAGTTTGCTCAGCCCACAACTAGAAGAACCTTTGTATCCCTGCAACATCTCTAACCCACCTTATTAACCTTTACAGACCATGATGTTGCCCAACACCAGAATAACTCTTATATCTGCCCTTGTCCCCATTCTACATTAACCTTCTGTTGCCCAGTGACTAATTTATTACAACATTTCCTTCCCACTTATCTGAGGCTATATGTTCTTTTATATTTGTCAGGAAAAAAAGCTCTTTAGGATATGTACTCCCAGGTGGTTGTACATCCACCCATCGTACATTTGCAAATGCAGGTTAAGGGGGCTTCAAAACAGTCTTCTATTCATCACTATGAGGATGCAGCGCTTGCTATTATCACTCACTGAGCAATGGAGCATGTGTGCTCTTTGGTGGATGCAGTGTATGCAGGCATGTTTAATGAATACAGGCTATGCTATCTTGCTTTGGCTATGCACAGCTCTCTGTTGCTTTCACTGCCTTCATTATTGTCTATGAAATTAATTTGTCATAAGGGAGCATTTATTAGAAATACAAGCTATATGAGGTATTTAATATATACCTGGATCATCTCCACTGCCCACTAAATGACCTCCAGCTACTGACAGGGTATTAAAGAAATAATCAGCTATTCAGGTGTGCAGAGTGTCGGCTTCCTAATTGCTGAGAAACACAAAGAGCTAATACTTCTGTACAACCTACATGGAGCCCTGGTTGTATTGTTCTGAATTGTAGGGAAAACGCAAGGGATTAAATAAGAAATGTGAAGATGTCAGAATTAAGAGCTGCGTGTGTCTTGTTATTGTTTGGTAGGTACACATATTTTAGACTATTAATAATTATATCTATTTAGATACGCTTTACTTACAGTAATATATGCAATATATGACACTGCAGTCTTCTCTCAGTTTGATGGACTAACACTCCACTTTGGCCCTGAGTGGTGACATTATATATGTATAACTAAGAGGGGAATGAAGTTCATATTGCTTAATTGGGGTAATTCAGGCCGCTCCTGGGCCCCAGTGGGTCAATTTTCCTGACGATGGATGTCATATTGGATGAATGGAGCGCAATCCCTTGCATGACTGAGTCCTTCCCCTGATCCGCCACCTGGTCTTAGAGTATTGAACCTGCTCATTGTACCTGTAAGGTGCCAGATCTTTTAGTCTGTGGTGTTCCTGTATTTCCATTTTATCTCTCATCCTCATTCCTGTAGTGAGTCTCATTGTTCCTGATTTTTCAGTATCTATTTTCCTTGTGTCTGGATTCCTCGACCCATTCTCCTGTAACACCATTTATATCTGTTCAGTGGCAATCCTACATATTTAGCCGACGTCCTAAATTTGGGACTATTTTGCTGTTACCTGCTGGCCATGTCTGGTACCTGCATAGAGGGACGCAACATCACGTGGTGTTTGCAGCGAAGCCCATACCTCTTTGCTGGGGTCCCTGGGGAACACCTGGGCCATGTTATCTCCGCTGTAGGTAGAGCCAAACCAGACTGACTGAATCAGATGACTTATTTTCTAGTGTGTTCCTGACAGAACAGGAGCAGTTTTTTGTGTATTTGATGATATAGGTCTGAACTGGAGCAAGTGATAATAGAATTGATTTGTGTTTTTAGCAGAAGCATTGTATACACAAAACAAATTAGTATGTCATCCACTTCCATTTGAAACTGGCTACACATGCTGCAAAATATAACTGTCTCATTTTGGGTAATTGGCCAGATATCGCAAAGGGTGTGATCCAAAGCCTACAGCACTGTCCGATAATGATCTGTACAAAACTGATCGGATAATTCTCATGCATTTTGGTAAATGCGGTTACAAGATGACTGCAGGTTATTTATGTTGGCCTTGTGTGTGGTGTTTACTTTGCAATTAGGTTGATTAGCTTGAAAACCAAATTATTGGATATGTGGAACTTGACCCTGCACTTATGTCGCCAGTTTGGTCACAGATCCAGTTGTCTGGCTTTCAGGTCAAAAGATCAGATTGCCATTTGTGTAGCCAGCTTTCGCTACGCGGTTTATAAGGAAAGGCCATCGCAAGACACAATACTCATTTATAGAGGGGGTATGAAAGAGGTGTTAGATTAAAATAATTAATTTCCAGATGGTTTCATATGTCAGCAGATTGTGACGCAGGTTGAGATATATTAGTCTTCTACCTTAACATGTACCTGTGTGATGTTCATGAGAGATATAAAGAACACTGATTCAGCTATCTATTAAGCCGTGAAGTCTGGCCAAATGCTTAACACTTTGGTTAGAAGCTGCTTCAGATCATCCTGAACTATACCTGTGGGTATTGGAGAAATAATTAGATTGTACCAGGTCACAGCTGCCTTGGGGCTTGTACACATGAACATTGAAAAACAACGCTAGTTAAGGCATAGAAAAAAAATTGCACTTTGCCCTCGCTTTAACGTAAGCATTGAATGCACATTGTTAAGGAGCCACACAATTCAGCAGCACCATAGCTGTCATTAACCTGCCTCAAAGTTTCCCTGCAGCATAGTTCTATACTATGTACTTAGTGCTGAACTAAATTTTACTACGAGTTATCACTTCTTAGCATTGCAGCCAACGTTAAAGCAAAGACAATCAAACAGTTGTCTATTCGCTATTATTCTTTGGACTGTCAACGTCATGGCACGTATCATAGACTTTCACAACTCGAGTTAAACACTGTAAAGATAACAACTATGTGCGCAAGGCCTTAGAATACAAAAAGCTTTTAAAGTGCTGTAAAAACAATTTTTTCTATGATCTGTTTATCAGAGCATTTTCCTTATTTAGACTTAGAAATTCCAGCAGGTAGCACTTGTTACGTGCATACATTTTACAGCAGATTACAGTTTTGTAAATTGGTACATAAAGGATTTGAGCTAGTCAAAATGTATAATAAACTGCTGCTCAACATGATAAAACGTGCTGGGGTTTTCTTATGAAAATAACTAGTACAGCAAATACATTCTTAAAAAGCTTATTGTATTTTAACTTTTTTGAAGAGCGATATTATAGAAATGTTTTCTACAGACAAAATATATATAGCACAATTCTATTGTTCAAACTTATTGCTGAACAGCCAGATCTGGACGCCTGCTGCTCTGATATGCTATATAATGCGACTTAGGCAGGGTACAGACTACAGGGTTTTTGTTCAATAATCGGCTCCACCAGCTGACATACGACCGCTCATTCGAAAGTCGGGTCAGTGAGTGTAGTGACACGATGGTCGAAAGGCTGCCCAAATGGACGATTGTCGCCTCATTTGTTTGGTCATACCGCTCAATATTTTCGTTCCTATCTCTTTTCCGTTGTGTAGTGTATATAAATTTCCGACCGATCCACGACAATCCTCTGACACTTCCTCGAGGGTACAGACTGCAGCATAATTCTACCAACGACAGATTTTAACACCCACATTTAAAAAAAAAATCTCGGATCAGCATACCGATTCATCAAATATACACACTGTACACAATTACCTTCAGATCTGTGCTCGTCATCATTCAGAAATCCAGGCAAAGCAAAGTGACAGCTGTCCCAGGCATCCTATATACCCCCCCCCCCCCCTTCCCTAGTTTTGCTTAAACCCTTCCTATCTGCAGGGGAATCATTGCAACAAGGTCTGAAAATCATTAAATTTCAGAGCTAGTTTACTTAATATTGGGGCATAACGATGTTACAATACTTGTTTTCCTCATAAATATTTAAATGAGGTGTGGAAAAAGAGGAAGCTAGCAGTCAATGTCAAGGCTCTATATCATTTTTTTAAGCTATATAGTGATAAGTAATCTGCAGCTTTCCGGCGTCAGTTCCCAGCATGCCCTGTGACGCAATGACCAGAGATCCCCTAGACTATAGATGTCACACCTTTTCCCTGCCAGGACCTGCTTCTTGGTACTCCTGCCCAGGCTCTGGAATCATCCCCAAACTGGATTACTTCCAGGATGAAGAAGGTGCATATCTCCACTGGTAGGTGCACCAGCTGCCTCCGTTTTTGTGCCAGTTCTGCAGAATTAGAACAACATCGTTCCAACGATGAACAAGATTTTTAACAATCTCGTTCAACAATATTATATGCTTTGTAGTGATCGTTCCTCATTGCAGGGTACACACTACTGTGATATTAAGCCAATCAGTCGTTTATCGTCTGATTGGCCTGATAATCTGCTGAAAACACTGTAGTATGTACCCAGACTTAAGCTTAATATGAATTTGGCTACTCTATGTGCTATCCTACCTATTTCCAGGCAGGACTATGACATCACACATGCACCAACTCAATTTCACACAATGTCAGTTCATATCCAATCCAACTCAACTGGCTGTAAGTAATAACATTCGCATACAGTTTGTTGGTTATAAGCAAATCACTAGTAACCAGTGATGTCACTGAGCACATTGTGTAAGTGCAAGAATGTGGATGTTAAAAATATAAAGTATCTTCATAATATGTACATTTTTGTGGCTTTACTTAAAAAGTAGTTTTTTGGTATCAATGCTTTTTCATTTTAATGTTTCCACTATTTAACTGATAGTCTATGGGAGTCTGCTGCAAACCTCTTGAGTAAGTGGAGTGAGAGATTTTGCCAGGTGAGATCTGACTGCTTCACTAGGCAGTTGAAGACACAGCGGGTATGTAATTGCAGTAATTTAAAGACCATACTTGGCATTGTACTTGTGTGAAATTGAATGCAGAGCCCTACTCCCTATATTTACAAAAAAAATCAGCTCTTTCTAAATTGGGGCTATATAAAGTTTTAAAGAAAAAACACAAAAATAATTCAGACAGATAAAGCAATTTATTTACAAAAAGCTGTACATGCTTGGAGTATCTGAAAAAACAGCTTCTTGGCCTTTTGGCTAAGATCAAGTGTAGTACTGTCCTACTGGATGGATGCCACTCTTGTTCGGGCAGGCTGTCTTGGTTTGATGCCAGAAGGCTGATGGTATGTGCCCCCGAGAGTCTGGCCTCGGGGTGGAACTGGAAGGAGAACTGGATTTTCACACAGGAATGAGCACCTGGCCTTATAACTGGATAAGAACATTTTTGTTATACCCACTGGATGTCAGGCCAGGAGCTTCAGCACTATTCTTTTACTAACACTTAGCACTATGCACTTTTTTGCATGTTTCATCCTCTACTGAGAGGTTTGGCTGAGACCCTTATAGGCAACTCTCTCCCCAAGTTTTTGGAGGCTCCCTTCTTATGGGGAGTTCAAGGATCCAGTTTCCCAGGGGAAGCTTTGGCCGACCTCAGGAAGAAAGGGGCCAATCCGAGCCTTGCAGAGGAGGTATGACCTTGGGGCCCTAAGGGGTCTTTTGGCTCCCGAGTAAGAGGTTGAACGGGAATGGTCAATGACCCAAGTCCCCAGCACAGTCTTTTTGCATTGCACTGAGAGATTTAGAGCACGCACCTCAGGCTTCAATGAAAACCCCCAGCAAAAAATCCTGAAGACCCAGCTTGAGAATACAAACCTTTCCCAGTAAAAAGAAAAGGAAAAAAAAAGTAATAAAAGGTTATAGTTTTTAAATAACTAAATGCAAAGTGGGGCTTTTATTGCAATCAAAAAATGATGGGTAAAATTAACCCCAACAGAGTGAGATTATGCTCTTTCATTAAATGTTAAATATTACATATTCTTTACTAAATATTCTGTATATAAGTGTAAAAAATGAAAGTGTAACTCAAAAACACAGCATAGTATATTTAGTGCCTGGGAAAACAGAGCTTACAATGTAATTAAGTATTTATCTTAAGTGTTTCATTGTATTAAGCAATGTAAAATTTAGAGGTAATTGCAGAGATTTGTCTTGAGTGAAAGGTAACAACTATATTTTGGAATCAATTGAAGCCCTAGCTTCAAGCTTTAGCATGTACTGTAGCTGTACAATCAAAGCCAGTCCCTACCAGCATCCAATCCATTAACGAAGGGCTTTCCAGGATAAGCCTAGGTAGCTAGCAGATGTCTGTTGTTTTCTTTATTTTTGGTTGAGATGATCTATCCTGTTTGTAGAGAAGACCCGCAAATAGCCACCTCAGCTGCTTTCTTCCCCTCCTCCTGCTTTCCTTTTTGTTATCCCCAGTGGACCCTAGGGCAAAGGTCTTGTCAGTTCTGAGATGCCCCTGATGTAATCAGGTTCCTCTCTTCTTCCCCACGGCTAGTCTGAAAATAAACAGAGCTCTCCCTATTCAGATCATAACCCATTGACAAGCAAAGGAGCTTGTTGACTGGTGCAAGAAAAGGAAAAAGCCTGCAGCTAACAACTAACTGACAATCGTTTCACACCCTTTAAAAAGCTGCTTTTCCCTGGAGTCCTTTTTTCCTTGTGCTATTTCTTCACATATATTTTGATAGTTTCTTAGAGAATTGTCCTGTTTGATTTTAGCGTTGCAATAAAATACATGTCTGGAGAAAAAGCTTAAGAGCTGGCAATTCCTACTGGGAGTTGTAGTCAATCCGCTGCAGAGCTACATGTTGCTGCAATGCTAGATTGCTGCTCTTAAGTGCTGACAAGCAGTACTATATCCCTGTATTCTTCATGCCAGAATGTAATCAACAACAGGCCTTACATCTTACCCTGTTTTTCACCCTTGCACACCAAATCTATTGAATGGGCTCGTTTAGCACACTGCTGTCACAGTTTTTCTTGTAGAGAGAGGCATGCAGATGTCTGCTTGCTGGCCATAGCGTACTAAAAATGACACTGTTACCCATGTCTGAGTGATGCCTAAAGTTGCCGACCAATGGCTGAAAATATCTATCCAGGTAATTTCTATAGCCAAAGGGTTTAACTTTTTTAATTTGTGTTTAAGGCATTAGCTTCATTTTACAATTAGGTAAATAGAGGTTAACTCACAAAGTGGGTTATTCTATTGAAATGACTGATAAAAATGTTGTTTAAGTGAGTACAAAGTTGCTGTAGATTTGTCATATTCTAATTTGGTGCTTTTGAAGTAAATTAAGTTTAAATGTATGCTAATGAGGCAACATGATAGTGACTTAGATTAACTCCAAAAAAGTACTGGTGCACACTTTAAATTATGAGGTCACCAACATAAAATCTACCTCACCTGGCACCTGCTCCCACAAGTAAATAAGCTATGGGGGCGTTCAGTCCACCTGGATACCCGATGAGTATTCGTATTTACCCAGACAAGGAAATTGATCGCATAGAGATCACTATCCCCATGCATCATAAGAGTTGATCTGGTCTGGTAAGACTCAGACAATATATGATACAGTGCCCCTAGTGGGAGAATATGTATGTATATGTGATACAATTTTCCTGGGTTATTATTAAAAAAAAAATATTTGCCTGCCTGTTGTATTATATGTTGACAAATGCTACTGCAAAAAAAAAGAGTTTAAAAAAAATAATTAAGTGAAAAAAGTATTTTTTTTGCCCCAAACAATGTTAGGTGCACATTTGAATTAAGGGTTTATCAATCTATATTTGTCCAAAAGAAGCAATAAAGGGTTTAACTGGGTAAAGTGAAAAAATAGTCATCCAATGCAAAAATAAAAATAAAAAATTGGTATGGCCTCCAGAAGTGCAAATTTGGCACAGGTCCCTGGCAGCGAAAGGGTTAACAATACCCTTACTGACAGGTGGGTCAGTAAATGGATTTTTCACTTTCACACCTGTGTTCAGCCATACATTCCTCTAGCGCCTAGCTCATCACCAGCTCTTGTGGACTGAACAGTCACAATGCCATATTACACTGAGCTCCAGTTAAGATGTTTGTTTAACAAAGCAAGATAAGGAGTTTCAGATTAAAAACAATGGATAATCAATGTAAAGAGTAGTAGTTGGTGATAAAGGAATCTGTCCCCTGCTCTCCAGTGTGTCTTCCTTTTTACCACCATTGTAAATTGAAATCTTATCTTACTGATCAGCATGAAAGCCAGAAGCAGAGGATTCAGCAAGTCATTGTTCCCGATTGTTCCACTGAGCCGTCCATATTAAAGATAAGTAGCGCTAAGCCACATTGGAGTTGAATAGAATTTTTTGGTGAACAAGGAAAATGAATGGAACATGTTGCCTGTTGAGGACAGTAGTGCTTGCTCAGCCTGTCTGATTACATCCATGAGTTTCAGTTAACAAATGAAGTCATGCAAACACCTAAGTCAAGTATCTTAATTAAAATCAGTTGATCCCAACTCAATGAAATTCGTCTCGCAAGTGGTCTTTAGGGAAAGTGAAGACAGAATTTTATGGGTTAGTATGATCCAAGCTGGCTGCTGTTGTTATAGCATTCTTTTCCCTTCCTTTCAGTGCAATGGGACATCTTTTACGTTCTAAGTTCAGATAAACCGAATTTGAGAAGCTGCGTGTTAATTTACATTTTGTTTCTTTAAATGAATTATTACCACCTAATTGAAAAACATATAAATTGTCTGTGAAACAAATCCGTTTTTGATGCTTTCCTGTATGCAATATTTTTATATAATCCCTGTGATTATAAACAGTGATAATAGCAGAACAATTTTATAAACACAAATAATCTGCAGTTATTTTGGCAGTAAGGATATTTAAATGTTTTTGCACCTAATAATAAAATTTCACCAACACTTTGTTTTTTTTGTTCTTCTCTGAAATCATGACCAGGTAAAGAGACCATATTTAGAGCAAGTAAACCTATTACTTGAACTGAATTTATACATAAGACTGTGTGACACTGAATTGAATAATGTACATTAAATAACTGAAGAATTTATACTATTGTGTCCACCATAGTGTCACTCACTTGCAGCAGATTGTCATGCTAGGATGGTGCTTCTCTTCATCGTCATCATCAACATTTATTTATATAGCGCCAGCAAATTCGTAGGCAGACCATGACTGGCAGCTTGTCATGCTAGGATGGTGCTTCTCTTCATCGTCATCATCAACATTTATTTATATAGTGCCAGCAAATTCGTAGGCAGACCATGACTGGCAGCTTGTCATGCTAGGATGGTGCTTCTCTTCATCGTCATCATCAACATTTATTTATATAGCGCCAGCAAATTCAGTAGGCAGACCATGACTGTCAGCTTGGCAGACTTGTTTTGCAAAGCTATACTGTGTAAATTGGATGATTGATATACAGGGCAAGGCGAGTGAGGTCTCAACAATTCAAATGCCTGCAGAGTAAGCTTTTAACCTACATACAATCCATAATTGCCTACTCTCCCGAAATGTCTGAGAGGCTACCAGGACAGAAAGCCACCCTCTTGTATACCACCCACTTCACTGGTGAAGTGGATGGGGACCCTGATGACATGATTCGCTGTCAACAGTGTCAAAATGTCACAACCCCTTTTGTGTGATGATGTGAATCGTGGTATTGGGCGTGTCACCACAACCCGTACACTTACCACTTGAACCTTGGAGGGGCGGTCAAAAAAGTATGATCAAATCCCATAATGACACACCCAGGGTGCCATTCTGCAGACCCCTGGGGTCTGCTCCCTGCAAACCTTTTTCTAGGGTCTTCATGTCTGGCCGTAACCCAGGAGTCTGTGATGCTGCAGAGAGTGGTGTGAGCAGGAGGTCAAATCAGAAGCATTGCTTGGCACAGCACCCTCTGCAGCCATGCAGAAGTGGTGTACAGAAATAATCCACTCCTATCTGGTAGTGCTACTTTACAGATCTGGGAGGAGATTCAGGTGTCTGTAGTGGTGTTGGGACTTAATACTGAACTAATGCAGTGGAATGTCAGGTTACTACTGAACATTGTCAGGTTACTACTGTACATTGTATTTTTCCTTCAGTTTTCATATCGGAAAATTGCTATTTCTGGGTTTAGTGGTCTTTTCATTAGCACTGTAGGTGAAAATGTTTGTTTTTGTTGATGATTTAGCAAAACACTCTGTTGAAGGTCATAGGGTAAAATGCAGAAATATTCTACATATTCAAAGCATTTGTCTGTCTAAAATTACTCTTAGTGGAGTGGAAAGTCTGTCACCAGTCACACAAGGTGCTTTCAGTTTTTGCTACAGGAATTTCCATTCAAGGAATTTTGTTCTTGCATTTTCTTAAATTATGAAGCATATCTTATGATTATATACATTAAACTCATTTCTGCAATTGTCCACAGTTCCTACATCTAATTTTCTTCATGTTCTTTCTCTGTCAGGTATAAAACAGAATATAATTAACATTATACTTCAGTACCGCATCTGATGATCACAAAATCGGATCTTGTTGTTCCTTATATATTGTTTACTGTCTATCTCCTTGCAGCACATTTACTAGATTAATATCCGGAGAGATTAGATTATGTCTGGACATGAGACAGCGCAAATAAGTGTTTACAAACTATTACAGGAAGGTCTAAAGTAGTAGCAAAACACGATGCATTCATCCAAAGAGCGCCACTTTTCTCTGAGTAGTACTGATTTTCAGAAGGGCAAAGGGTCAAGGCCATGTTAAAAATGGTTTAATTTGTCCTTTTTCCAAAATGACGAGCTATAATGATGAGGCAATAACCATGTCCTACAGGATAATCATAGTTGAAGAATATTTTTGTTTCTGAAGCTTTGTGAAGAATTCTGCTGTGTAACTGCTGGCTTGAGCAAGTGAGACTGAGTAAATATTCATATGACCTCCTAGTATACCTACCAACTGTTCTAATTTGGGAGTGACAGTCCCAGTTTGAAGGGACTGTCAGAACTTACTGATAGTCTGCACTTTTGTCCCGACTCCCTGGAAGTTGGGAGGTATGTCCCTACTCACCTGCCTCTGGTACATGTGGCAATTCAAGGGCGTTTCAACAGAAGGGATTTTGGGGCGTGCCTAGTGCCTTAGATATAGTTTAAAAATATGTTAAATATATAAAGATGTAAAATATTTACAAATCTTTGATTAATTAAAATGTGCAGCATAAAGCCCTTATTAATGATTGTAATCTGTTATCACCACTCTGGGATGGCAAAGACAGAACATGTCTTACGGCGGATACTTGTTAAATAGGGGGTTTATGACACTGCTATTGCCCTTAGTAACCTTTTAATGTATAGGGTAAAAAGTCCTAAAGTCGGTGAATATGCAAATGGTTTGATAAATCAGTACCTGTGTCTTGATTAGTTTATAATAATAATTTACAATATTGCCTAACATGTTTTCTTTTAACATAACTTCATATTTAACAGAGTCACACGTTTTGACTTGCCATCAATCTTAGTCTGTGTAAATATTTAGGAAAAGAGATCTGACTGTTATGGTATCACTTCCATGTGACAATACAGTCAGACTTGTACTTTTTGTGTCAAAAATACAAACCACCTTGACATATACACATCCTCTTTCTGTGTTTCATTGTTAATGACAATGTTTCTGCATTCCATACAGTGCAATAACCTACTACACATATATTCATGCACTCAAACTTTGCTAGCAGTGTATGAAATTTTTAAATCGTACTTGCCTACTCCGCAGGAATGTGTGGGAGACTTCCAAGTTTTGGTAATTCTCACGGAATCCTGGAAGAGCAGACCAACCTCCTGCATTCTGCCCACTTCCTAGTAGAGATGGGCGGGCTCGGTTCCCCGAGATCCGAACTTCGCCTATCCGAGTACCGAGCCGAGCTCTCCCGCCCATTCGGAATCGAAATTGAGGCAAAATGTCATTGTGACGTAGTCGGATCTCGGGGCTCGGTTCTCGCGATATTTGAAATGCCTAAATACCCACCTTCACAGCAATCCATTACCATTTGACAGAGGGAGAGAGCAGGGTTAGGTCACAGGCTGTATTAGAGCAGGGACAGAGCAATAATTGTATACTTTATTCTTTCAATTTTTATTGAAATTCTGCTAGCAATTCTATTAGCAATTGTTAGAGGAGGCTTTTTTTTTTTTTTTCAATATTTTGCACTAGAAGTGCTTTGGGGTGTCCCATATTGCCCAGTGTGATGCAATAATTTTTCTGGCTGCCAAAAGTCATATTAAGCAGCATTATCTATACAATATTTAGAACTACAAGTGCTTTGGGCTCATTAAAATTGATTCAAAGCAGTCCACATATGAGCAGAATCAGCAAGCAGGTGCTGGCACCAGTCCTGATGGTAGTCTTCCTTGTACGTCATCTGGTAAAGCCTATGTAAAAGTACATAGTCTTTTTAAATCAGGAAAAAAAACACACCCAAAAAAAAATAAGTATACTTATAAGTATAAGTGTAGGGTGCAATCTACCTCCAAATAGGAAAGGGACTTGGGGCATTTCTCTATCACGTACCGTCTTGAAAGGCTGCTGTTTTGGCAATCTCTCAATAAGGGTAGGGTGTCATACACAGACTGACCCCAAACTGGCTTTGTCCATTTCAATTAGTATTTTCAACAAGTGGAGGGGGGCCTATAGAGACAGAAACCAAACTGCCTTTGTCCATTTCAGTTTATATTGTACGGTCTATACCGGCTGAATTTTTTTATATTTTCTACAAGTGGAGGGGGGCCTATACAGACAGAAACCAAACTGCCTTTGTCCATTTCTTTATATATTTAACTATAAGTGTAGGGTGTAATATACACCCAAAGACGATGGCTGCATTGCCAATAGACATAGATGGAGAGGAAGACAATCTGGTTTGTGTGTAGAATTAATGACGGCCTACCAAGAATTAAAGTTTTTTTCATAATTTATTAGCTTTACAATTACCTTACTTATCCAAGAAACAGGTGGAGCACTAAATTAGGTCATTTTAGACCAAAAAAATTGTATTTTTTTCAAAAATAGGAAAACAAAAGCAAACAAAACCAAAACCAAAACACGCAAGGGTTGTTTTGCCAAAACCAAAACCTGAAGGTAATCCAGATCCAAAACCAAAACACTGGGGTCAGTGAGCATCTCTACTTCCTAGTGAAGTGGACGGGATGGCGGCCTCAATGACATGATTTGCTTTGAACCATGCCAGTTTGACCCCACCTCCGCAGCGTGATAGTGTGATTACGACATTGAGCAATGGAAACAGGTCCAAAATGTCGCAATTTACAGCATCACGCCCCCTGCATTTGTAAAATGACCTGAGTGATCTGATATTGTGACCTGCTATATACCATTTGCTTGCCCTCACGGAATTTCTGGGAGACTTACAGATTCTGGGTAGGTCTCCTGAGAGATCACACCATGTTCCCACATCAAGCCCACTTCCTAGTGAAGTGGGCAGGATAGTGGCCTCAATGTTGTTATTTTTGGCAAATTGTGCCCTTTTGGCCCCAGCCCCACAATGTAATGGCTTGATCACAGCAGTGCGTCAGGCAGGTGGGTCCAAAAGGACACAATTAACGGCACCCAGCTCCCCCTCCGCAGTTGCAGTTCACCTCCCTTTTGGGAAATCCCCCTAAAAAATGTTGCCATGTATGCGCTATATTTTAAGTGTTCTCATTGCTAAAGTTTAGCCTCCGTGATACCGATCGTTTCTAGTGAATTGATATGTGCTGTATGTAGGCGAATGTGCACGTTAAAATTTTAGCAAACCTATACATTTTAATCATTATAACTAGAATGGATCTAATTTTTAAAACCTTGTAGGGGTTATATTAAAACAACAAATCATGTAAACTTTTAAAAACATACAATATATTTCACATGCAGATTTACTTGGGGAATGTTTTTTATAATCTCCAAAGTATCTCCTGTTGGATTCTGGCAGGCACATTGTAAGTTTAAAGATGTAGTTAATGCATACTGAAAAATATGGCATTTATAGTATCACCAGGCACAGACACAAGTTACAACAAGGGAAAATTGTGTTTTAGGTGGAAATACCCTTGAGCTATATGGTTAGTATAATATAGTATGTTGACAGTATTATTATTATTAGAATTATTCATTAATATAAAGTTCCAAGATTTACTGTGCTGTAGTGCAGTGCAATTACTGACAACTAGTTCCAGACATGAATGCAGGATTAGAAATAAGTGGTTCAATTGGTATGGAAATAACTTCCTAAATATTCCACTGAACTTTTACTTGCAATAAACGTCTATCAGCCCTGACAGAAAAGGTGTTGAATATGTCCAATTACAGTTTGTGTAATTGTTTTTGTTGTCTCTTTTCCCCTTGTTTAATATAATTAGGCTGTCTGATAGTGTAGATATTGTCCCTTTGAAATGGACATCCTTGCTGTGAGTAACCCCTGAGGTGTTTCCTACTGTTGTAAGTGACATCCCAGAACCTGCCCTACAACACTATGACAAGACTGTGAACTGGGGTTTAATGAGTGTAAATGTGTGCGCCAAATCACACACCCAAACCCTTGGGAGTCTCCGCTCTCCTGTAAGAAAATTGCCAGTGAGGTGTGAAAAGAAAACATGGAGTTGGGAGATGATGTGAAAAGCCCTGTCTCTGAGTGATGAGTGGGGACAGGATATGTCACCAATTTACTGCTTGCTAAAAGCAGTGTCCTGTTTGTTTACACATGACATTCCACAGCCTCATCCTCACATGTGTGTTCCACAGCCCTATTCAGGTCTGGTTAAAGAGTGTTTTCACCTCCATTCCTAATGCTCGCAGTCAGAGTGACCTTGGGGGCCTGCTCAGAACAACAAGTGCTAAAGTTTAAATAACTGCATGTTTATTAGGTCTTTGTTCACCTGGTAACTATTATGAAACTGTTATGAAAGATAAATCAAGTTTAGTCTTACTTGCAATCTCTCCTGGAATGTTTGGAAAACTCCTGAATTTGGGGTAGTTCTCCCAGACTGCTAGAATTGGCTGAGGCAGGTCTTTCCAGAACTGCATTATTGTGGGGCAGCTCTACTCAATGTGAGACAGGGCGCCCCTTGTCTGCAGTAGTGCCAACATTGATCAGATTCCCTATGAGAAATGGTGTATAGGTGTGTTGGGACATTGTACCATTGATTGAGAGTTTTGTAGGAGTTCTCATAGCTGTTTTATGTCTGATTTAAACCTCCTCATATGGGTCCAAGATCTCCCCTGTGTCTTCTTCCCACTTAAGTTTTCTTGTGCAGGTCTTTAGGTGGTTGGATATGTGAGAGCAATAACTGATATATCTTAGGTATGAGTCCTTTTGAGGAAGGGCTGTGGCGAGACAAAATCTTCATTGTGGAGAACTGAAGAGTAGCACCTGGGGAGAATATTGCAATATAAAAATGTCGGGAAGGGGATAATGGACATGCATTTCTGCAAAAGTAAGGAAGAACCATAGTGGAGTTACGTCATATAGAAATGTTATATTGTGCTGAGTCTAGTTACCCATCAAATCCATGAGATAAACATTTTATCTCACTTGGAGACGTCCACTTTTATGGTGTTTAGTAAGGTTGATGCCCAAATACTTCAGCTTCGGAGGTTGCCAACAGAATTTGTTATGCTCCAATTTTTTTTATTATTTGGCTTCAGCTTGAATCACAACACCTCTGATTTATAAGTATTGATTTTGAAATTTGATAGTTTTCCAATTAAGTTGTGTAGTTTAATGATGGTTAAAAGCATTCGCTTAAAGTGCCACCATATGCTCTCGAGGGCCAGCAGTAACACCAGAAATGATAGTTATTACGCAGGCACAAAGCCAAATTCTCCATGACCAGAGATAATATCAAGGGGAACAGAGGGCAGCCCTGCCTGGTACCATTATAAATTAAGAAGGGCGAGAAAGTGATTCCATTAGCTAGCTAGAACTGCTGTTGTGCGGTTGTAATACAGGGTTGCCACCATTTGCATAAATCATCATTATGTTTATTTATATGGTGTCACAGAATCCACAGCACAATCAACAAAAAATAAGTAAGGGACAAGATAAACAATAGAATCAGTAAAAATCAATACAAGAGACTATTGAGAAAGCAAATATACAAAAGATGTAACGAGAACAAAGAAAACATTACAAATATAATAAGGAGATAGGAGGTAGAGAAGGCCAATTTGTGAGAGTTCACATTTAGAGATTTAGGGTTGTAAACTGAGACGATAGAGGTGGAGTGAAAGGGGCAAGTGGAGAGTGAGGAGGGACTTGTCGTAGGATAGATCTGGATAGGCTAGTGTGAAAAGATGAGCATTGAGGAACCTTTGAAACAATCAAGATTGGGGAGAACCTGATTGGACGAGGCAGGGAGTTCCAGATGTGGGGAGCAGCGAGGGCACAGAGAGGAGAGGAAGAGGAACAACGGGGGAAGAAGATTAGTCACAACGCCGCCTTCAGCACATATTTAAGGGGGACAGACAAGCCAGAGAGGAGAAGATTGCAAAAATCAAAGTGGGAGATGACAAGAGCATGAATTATTTTATTATTATTATTATTATTATTATCTTTAACTTATTAGGTGCCACAAAGGGTGTGCAGCACCGTGCATTACATATACATTAAACAGAGACCCAAGACACAACATGATACAGAAAAAACAAAAATATATACAAACACAGGTAACAAGGTAAAGCACATCAAATTATTTCTGGGAAAGTTAGTGAAAGGGATGGTAGAAATCAGCGAGAAGTAGGTCGAAGCTAAAGAAAACAGGGCTAGCGAAGCAGGCCAAGAGATACAGATTGTGAAGGAACAGTAGATGGAGCACACAAGGATAGAGGGCCCTGCTCCTGAGAGCTTACATCCTAAAGGAAAGGGGGAGACACAAACAGAGTGGTACTAACTGGGGGAGAGAGCCAGGACAACTCTATTAAATGCTTTTTCAGTGTCAAGGGTCACCACAGGGTGAGGATCCTTGTTTATTAGCAGTGTATATATGGTCAATCCCTCTCCTGGCATTGCCAGATGTTTGTCAACCCAACATAAATCTCTATTTGGTCAGGATATTGCAGCTTAGTGATGGCAGATCCCAATCTTTTTGCCAAGATTTTTGCAAAGTGCCTATTATCTACGTTCAATAAGGAGATGGGTAGGATCGAGATCTGTCATAGGAATCACAACTGTCTCCGCTCTAGAGGTGGCTTGTCAAATTTAGCACTCTCCATGATAGAGTTGAATAAGTCAGGCTGGGTACATACTATACAAAATTTCTTCCGATGCGAAAGTTTACCAACGATTAAAATAAAAAATAAAAAAAGGCCCAAACAGCATGACGATTTATGTATACACACTAAATACGTTTTACAAGATTTACCTTCAAATCTGTGCTCTTCATCTGTTATAACCATTGGTTGAAAAGATTGTGAATCTGCACACTCCATAGAGATCTATGGACACTGCCGGTCATGAGTGCATACACACTGCAAAATTGAATCAACATTGTTCCATTGTTGAACGGCATTTGTAATCTGGTTTAAAAATCAAATTAAACGATACAATGTGCTTTGGAACGATAATCGTCCGTTGTTGCAGCATACACACTGTGATATCGGGCTGGATGGTCATTTATCGTTTGATTGGCCCGGTATTTGGCTTAAATTACTGTAATGTGTACCCAGCCTCAGTCAGCATGGGAGTTTCTCACAGAAAATATTAATTTTCAGATATCTTTTACACTGTAGAACATATACAAAATGCTATTATTATTGCATTAATATAATAATTATAATAAGATGGAGATGTCTGTGTGTATATATATTATAATATATTAGTGCCAGCATGCTCTACAGCACTTTGGGAACAAATATGAAAATGACAAGACTGGGTATTAATAAACAAAATGGTAAGAAGGTCCTGCATGTAAGCTTACAAAATACTAAATAATAATAATACTGCTGTTAAAATTGTTTTTTAAATCTTTCATTATAAATATTGAGAATTTATAACACACACATATTTAAAATACTATCCAGAACTGTGCTGGTTATTGGGTTGTAAATACATTTTGTCCTTGTAGAGAGAAAGTAATTCCTTGTAATTCCATTTGATTCCCCTCTATGGAAAAGAATCAATTTATTTTGCTGCTTATTTTTCATAGCCCCCTTATTGCCTCTAACAGGTGATATATGGCTTGAACTGATACAATTGAATGAAAATGATTGGTTGAGGTGTCATCTTGTAGGAAAGAATGATTGAGTCACTAAAATGTGAAAGGTTAGTGAAAGACCCCAGTGTCTGCACTTGTGTCCTTGGACAAGACTTCCTTGTCTTCTTCTGTGGTGTCTGCCATGTAATCTTCCAAGATATGAGATTGGTACTTCAGCTGCTGACCCCTTGGGGGTCAGACTTGACATTTTGACCCCTGTCCAACTCCTTTTTTTGGATCTCTTCCAATATCTTGGGCTTTTTAAAGGACAAGCAACAAATACACACAAAAAAGGTTGCCTCTGTACAGTGAGTGTTTATACACCGATCAGACACAACATTAAATCCACAGACAAGTGAATAACATTGATTATCTCATTACTATGGCATCTGTCAGGGGGTGGGATATGTTGGGCAGTAAGTGAACAGTCAGTTCTTGAAGTTGATGTGTTGGAAGCAGGAAAAATGGGCAAGCGTAAGGATTATCAGTTATTTATATAGCACCACTAATTCCGCAGCGCTGTACAGAGAACACATTCACAACGATCCCTGCCCCATTGGAGCTTATAGTCTAAATTCCCTAACATACACACATACACAGAGAGAGAGAGAGTCTACAGTCTAAATTCCCTAACACACACACACACACAGACTAGTGTCAATTTTGTTAGCCGCCAATTAACCTACTAGTATGTTTTTGGAGTGTGGGAGGAAACACGGAGCACCCGGAGGAAACCCACGCAAACACAGGGAGAACATACAAACTCCACACAGATAAGGCCATGGTCAGGAATCAAACTCATGACCCCAGTGCTGTGAGGCAGAAGTGCTAACCACTAGGCCACTGTGACAAGGGCCAAATTGTGATGGCTACAAGACTGGGTTAGAGCATGTCCAATACGGCAGCTCTTGTGGGGTGTTCCTGGTTTGCAGTGGTTATTACCTACTACCAAAAGTGGTCCAAGGAAAGACAACCAGTGAACCGATGACAGGCTCATGGGCACACATTGATGCACGTGGACATAGCCTGTCTTGTCCAGTCCCACAGAATAGCTACTATAGCACAAATTGCTGAAAAAGTTAATGCTTGTAATGATAGAAAGGTGTCGGAACACACAGTGCATCGCAGTCGGAGTGCCCATGCTAATCCCTGCCCACAGCAGAAAGCACCTATAATGGGCATGTGAGTACCAGAACTGGACATGGAGCAGTGGAAGAAGGGGACCTCAGGGTGGATTGGCCATAGGCCTTAACGTGAATTTTCCCAGTAGGCCCGTGGCCTATTTAGGCCATCCATAGGCTGCCTAATGGTTTTTGTTTTTATTTCCCATGACGTTTTTTTTCTGTTGTTTTTAATTTTTTTTTAATCACCAGGGATCCTCCTCATTGGGCCAGCCCAACACAGAGCAAGATTCGGGGGTAAAGAATCACAGAGGGCACGTACTCTGGGCTCTCCTCTTTCGAGGGACAGCCGTGGTAGTTGGTGGCTCACTTCGTCCCCAGTACCAGCCGCCTAACTTGTAATGGCTATGGATCTTATCATCCGTTCCCCTCCCCCCATGTCACATAGGATGCGCATCACATGACAGGTGCCATCCCATATGTGCAGTGCAGTGCCTCAGTTGTGGCTGAAACAAGGTAAGTGTTAGGGCAGGGAGTTTTATGGTAATTATATGTGTGGCTAAGGGCAGGAGGGCTTATGGCAAAAAAATGTGTGACTGAGGGCCATGAATATGTGATTACTTCGTGATTATTTTCTGTTGATGGTTTGTTTCTGCTGAATTTAGTTGCTCATTTTATCCTACTTTTTATGTATTAGTCAAAGTGTACATATTACTCATACACAGAGGAGGCAGCTATTATGGGGGTGAACCAATAATCTTACCTCCCAACTGTCCTGATTTCAGCGGGACAGTCCCGATTGAGAGCTCTGTCCCACCTGAGGACATGTTTGTCCCACGGGTGTGGAAATTGGGGGAAGGGTGGGGGCATAGCCAACTTTGTACTAATCTCGCCTCCTTTTGTGTTGGCCCTGCCTACAGTTGATTTGGCCCAGTCCACATGAGACCACTTCCAGAATTTTTTTCCAGGGCCACATTAAGTTCCCAATTCGCCCCTGGGTGACCTGGTCTGATAAATCACGTTTTCTTTTACATCATGTGGACAGCCGGGTGCGAGTGCGTCATTTACCTGGGGAAGAGATGGCTCCACTATCCACTATTCAGTGTTCTGTTGGGAAACCTTGCGTCATTGTTGCAGACCAAGTACACTCTTCCATGGCAACAGTATCCCCTGATGGCAGTGGCCAGTTTGAGCAGGATAATGCGCCTTTCCACACTGCAAAAATTATTCAGGAATGATTTGAGGAACATGACAAAGAGTTCAAGGTGTTGACTTGGCCTCTAAATTCCCTAGATCTCAATCTGACTGAACATCTGTGGGATGTGCTGGAAAAACAAGTCCGAACCATGGAGGTCTCATCTCGCAACTTACAGGGTGTGTGTGTTTATATGCTGTTTTGGCATACACAATATTAGGCAGGTGGTTTTAGTGTTGTGGCTGACCTGTATATGTGTATTCAGTGGTCAGTAAAAGATTTTGTTCTAACAAAGGGGTATTGCACCCTACAATAACTTATTTACGGATGCGTGCACTTGGGCAACTTTTGATAAACAGGTTGCTCTTCATTTGTAGCGTCCTTCATGCTTTTATATCAGTTGGCATAATTTTATTGTCTTGGATATGACACAAAGCTTATCTTTTGCAAGTTAGATATATGGCTCTGCACACACAAGTCAATAAAAACATATTTGAATAAACATTTTTTTTCAAAGTTTAATTTTTCTGATTAATTTGCAGAGAGACTACTGTTTGCATGTGGAACCTCTTTGCATAGCGAGAGCCGCCCATCCCTTTGCTCAAAGTGAACATATCCCATCCTCACTTTTCATTGGTGCAAGGCTTCCTCTTCAGCATAGAACTTCCATATGACCTTGTGGAGGATCCAGGCCCCTGCAGATCTATGATTATCTAATTAAAGACACCCATAGCGCTGTATCTTCATGGTTGGAGACGTTCACAGCACTACGTGGGCCTAGAACTATGTGGACGTTTCAGGCGGAAGTGGAGAATCCCAGACAAGAAAAATAGGCAAGTAAGAGGCATCATAGCCAGGGTCCTCTCTTCCCTTGGTTACCAGTGGAAATAGGGACTGCTGACCCTTTTTTGTATACCACAGCCTTTAGTTTTAAGAAGGCTTTTACTGTGCTTTATAGCATAGAGGGTACTTTGGTTCCTTTTAGGATGCCTTGTCCTACCCTTTATATGTATTTTTAAATTTGATCTACTAGCAATGGTTTATAGTTGATTAAAGGGTACAGGACCCCCCAGTTACATTGCAGGGACCAAGGACTCTGCATCTGGCTGAATTTGAGTTCCTGAATTCTATGTGAGTGATCACCTCATATTCTACTGTGCGACGCACCCTCTGTGGCTTGGTATGTCCTGCTGCTGCTGGGTCTTCCCTTCAGTCAGAAGTCATTGGGATGCAGCTAGGAGTTTCCATCCCATTTAAAACATAACTGATTATACAAAGAAAAATACATAAGTATATATTTCACTAAATCACTTGCAAATTAAAATGTCAAGTTGCAAAATCTTTGAAAGCTTCAATTTTTAACATGGTTCAATTGCTTTTAAAAATATGGGCACTGAAATGTATAAATGCATATTTTATTTTATTTTAGTTCAACAACAAACGGGAAGAGTTTCTGCCACTTGTAGGAATAGATATTGCACTGTTTTCAGACACAGTACAGAATGCAGATGTCATAAGTTAGTTAAATAAAGAGCTTTTCATACCTAGTTTTGATTGAACTTTATTTTATTTTCAAAATTAGGGGTCTATCATTATATATATATATATATATATATATATAAAAAAAGGTAAACAGTTAAACTTTTAAAAAAAGAAATTTATATTTTAATAATAACAAAGCATTTTTGACCGGCTATCGCCATCTGTCTTTGTTAAATAGTGATGGCCACCGCCGACTTTGATAAATAGGGAGAAGCACTAAATCTGGTGAAACCTCCTGTTTTCGCCAGATTTAGGACTTATCTCCCTTTGATAAATAAACCACTTAGTGCTATAGGGCAGAGTTAACCATATATAGCAGAATAAAGCAATTGCACTGGAATATTAGTGGTTTTGGAAAAAAAATATCTCTTGCTATGTCAACAAGTTGCACAACTAAAATTATGATCCATATTGAAGCTTTTTTTACCACAGGGTTTGCGAGAAATGCCAAGTGTGCCCTTAGTCACCTGCATCAATCACTGTCCCGAGTGTGATCTGGGGCTGTTATTGTTTTCCAACTTATTGTTGTGGAAAGGCCTAGGCTTGAATCACTTGGGTGAGCAGGAGCAAAAACAGAATTCCTTATTGAAACAAGAAATGTGCCTGCCAGACCTCATCCCTGGAGGCAGAGAAGCTGAACACCTGTGAGTTTCCATCAGAGAAATTGGATCCTCAGTCTGTTATCAGACATCTTAGACTGTCCATAATACACACAGGTCAAGATGGTCATTATTGAAAAAACGCAAAGGTTTTCTACAATGGCAAAAGTGGCTTGTGTTATATATCTAACATTCCTTTTCTTTCTGCTCTTCCTTAAAATTATTCTGAAAGGCCAAGTAGAGTGATACACAGTCAGGAGCTGGTTGTCAGATTTTAGCCTGGGGGAAGGACTCTGCTCATCAGCTTATTAGGTGCAAGGAATACAAAAACAAATGTAGCCGACTATGGGACTGGCCCCCCTGCCCCCAACCCCTGTATACCGTGTGACTGACCACAGCTTGTTCAGATTGAAATTAAGATTACAGAAGTCTGAAATGAACATGAAATAGATACTTGTTATGTGAACAGGAACCTCTCTTAGGCCAGGGTTAAACTTGCAACTGCTGCGGTGTAATAATGTAATTGTTGGAGGTCAGTGATTGATAGAATCACTTACGGTTACAGCACAATTATCACAGTACTGCAGTCCATGGTTTCTGCATTACACATTATCTATAACATGAATAATAACTACAGCACATACAACTTTGGCTTTTAAAGAAGCATTAACCACAAACTACCATTTTTAAATATGTTTTCATAAAGTGACAGTGACTTTGTCTTAAAGCTGCAATCCCATGACAAAAATATATCTAGTTTTTCTGTGGGTTTTTTTTTTAACATATGTCTGGTTTATTTTAACACGTGGCGGTGATGTTTTTTCTTACCTTTTTTTCTTCAATCAACTATTAGGGATTTACAGTTTGCCAAGTGTCATACATATACCATGGCAACCACAGTCGCATGCTATATGATGCAATGAGCAGAAAGGCTTTGTAACATTCCCCTTCAAAGCATGTCCGTTCACAACACAATTCCCTCACCCCTCCTGTCTATGCTATTATGTACATGCAGGAAGGGCCTCGCTCAGAAATCAATTGATCCTCTCACCATGAACTTGCTTAAGTGCTGAAACACAGTTTCCCAAGAAGTGATGGTGTAAAGGCAAGACTTTGTTATATAAGAACATTCTAGAAAAATGGCTCAGATTAATTTAAACAAGTTCATTCAGTTACAGCTTTAAGACATAATAGGAAAGATGTGCAACAAACAAGTGTCTTACAAGGGAGTGGCTGAGGCAAGGGGGAAAAAATAATGAGAATGTGCAGAGAGAAAGGCTCGTCCATCAAGAGTCGTGTTAGGTGAAAGATAGGCAGGCTTGGCCAGCAAGAGTCGTGTTAGGTGAAAGACAGGCAGGCTTGGCCAGCAAGAGTCGTGTTAGGTGAAAGACAGGCAGGCTTGGCCAGCAAGAGTCGTGTTAGGTGAAAGATAGGCAGGCTTGGCCAGCAAGAGTCGTGTTAGGTGAAAGATAGGCAGGCTTGGCCAGCAAGAGTCGTGTTAGGTGAAAGATAGGCAGGCTTGGCCAGCAAAAGTCGTGTTAGGTGAAAGGCAGGCAGGTTTGACCAGCAAGAGTGGTGGTAGGTGAAGAACTGGTAGGCTCCTATGCATAGGTAGATGAGGTCCAATATATAGTGAGGGGGAGTGTCTAAAGCATTTTTATGTGAGGGTGAGCCAGTGAATTGACTGGCACAGCAGGGAGGCAGAAGTGGAGCGGCAGGAGAGGAAATTAGATGGGTGAGAGGGAAGAGGTTGCTGTAGTATAGGCAAAATAATGAGAGAGTGGTTTAGAGTTTTGGTAGCATCAAAAGTGATAAAGAGTCTTATCCTGGTGATGTTTCAAAGGTGGACATGACCATCTTGAGAGAGAGAGACTGAATGCGTGGAGTGAAGGAAGAGGGTGGAGCGAAGGGTGACACCGAGACAGCGAACATGAGAAACAAGTCAGATTGTATTGTTGTACAATATGTTTTCATGTCAGTCTTCATAGGGACAGAATTTTGTAGGGGTGGGGATGTGTTACCAAAAATATTGATCTCATGACAAAAATACATCCAAATATACATGTTTATGTATATCTGGATTCCCTGTGCTGTCTTTCTATGCTCCTCCTCTTTCATACCTGTCACCCTTGCAGATAATGTAGTCTCTAATTAACCTCATTCATGGCATTATAGTTTTTTTTCATCTACTTTTTTACATTTTTTACAATGCATGGGCGATTGTAGTTTATTAAATAAAGTAAAAACAGTATTACTGTGAACATGTTTACAACCCCCACATGATAAAATCCTCAAAACAGTACACCCCTGCCCCACATCATGAAATGCCTGAAACACCAGTACACCCTTGTCCTCCACATACTGAAATCTCAGAACACAATACAACTTAAGAAAGCCTCCCTCCATCCCTCCTTTCTGGAGTATCCAGAGGCCGCCTGCCGCACACGGTGAGGAGCTGGAAGGAGCCTGATTTGCGTATTTGTTCAGTCTGTGCATCTGTTTGTTCAGACAATATTACACATCAGAAGGGGCAGCACTCTACATTATCAGGCCATATAGCAAAATTTAGAGTGGATGCAGTCCGTCCTCCCACAGCCTCTTCTCTACTCATCTGAGCAAGGGTGGGGACCTGCATAAAGCGCACCATGCCCTATCTTGGTTTCACTGACAGGCAGTGACAGAACTACCTATGCATGGAGTGCAGCAGTTACTGGACCTCAGTAATCTCCCTCGTTACACTACATACCCCCTCCCTCTTCACTGTACGTGTCCCCTCCCTCTACACAATAAATGCCCCCTTTTCACAATACATGCCCCCCTCTGTACAACCCACAGGGGTGATGTCACCACACGCTGCCAGCCTGTCAGTGACTGGGTGTCACTATGTAGTAGAGGGATACAGAGTCGCGACAGTCAGACTAGGGGGCCCGGACAGACAGGGCCAGGTCCCCTAGTCTGTCCAGGCCCCTTACAGCTGTACCCCACTGATGGAGGCCCTGTGTGGTGTTGCACTCATATGTGATAATAAATGTAAATACATATGGATCTTGTGCAAAAAAAAGAAGGTATTGTTTTTATTTGTAGCATAGATTTTGTCTTTAAAAGAAAAATATAATCCAATTATTTTTGTAATGATGTGTACAGTTATATAAAAGTGATTTATTTTTTTTTTTTGGGGGGTATTTTATTAGAAAAAAAAGCTTAGTTTTGATTGCTTTTAAAGGTTCCTTTGATTACGTAATAATCAAATATGATCTTTCAATAGTCAGGCTTGAACAGGCTGCTAAAAACTAAAAAGGTGAGAAAACATTTATTGGTTGCTATGGGTTACAGCACATTATTGCTCTTTGCACCATAGTAATAAATAACGCTTACTGTTTTTTTGTTCTGACGTTTCCCCTTTTTAGTTATATTTCTGGAGAGCGTCAGTTCTCAGCCTGCTGGAGCTGACAGCTGTAGGCCGTAAAAATGAAGCAAAATTCTAAATATAATAATGGCTCTGGGGTTATTTACTAACAAAGCGGAAAATCTGGGGTCACCATAGCAGCCGGACAAACATTTGCTTTTGTGATTAAACTTGCGCAAGATCAATGAAAGGTAATTGCTGATTGTGCAGTATCCCCTAACAACCATTGTCTGCAAATAACTTCTCATATTTTATTTTTTCAATTAAAAAAATCACAGCTCAGTTATTTTAATCATGTAAAATAAAATAGAAACATAGAATATATAGCAAATAGCAAAACAAAGTCTCCAAAAGGTCAATTTTGGTCTGTAATTCTTGCACCTTTATATGATCTATCCATATTTAACATTTCATTTTAAATGTTTTATTTTATTTGCTATAGAAGTTGTATTGTTCCTTTCTTGTTTTAATAAATAGCCTAATTAAAATGAATAACTTGTTCATGGTGCTTTGCTTTTGTCTCAAATGCAGCCCTTTGTGATGAATAGCCCCATTTGTCTTCTCCCTAACACTTTCACTAACAAACCTTTTCATATTTTATTTATAAGCCCATAATTACAACTGGCTCGAACAATATTTGAACAAGTGAAAGGACTTACATCTGTTAGTAATTCTTGCAGCTTTCATACATTTGGATTCAAATGAGTTTCGGATGGACCTGTGTTTTTGCAAGGCCACGGTAAATGTTTACACGGATAAAGACGCAAGGTTTAACAAGTGTGCACACAATGCATGAATATGAGATGAGCATTGCAGAGGCTTATATAGAACATTAACTTCCCATCTAATCATGTGATCGGACTCCTAGAAAGCAAAGCTTTTTGACAGAAGTTGACTTGCATTTATAATTGTTCAATGCTACAACTTGCCATATGCTGTGTAGGCTGTCCCTGTCTCCCTAGGGAGGCCCAGCAGACTTATCTTCTGTCACAGTGTATACTCTGCTACTTTCTCTTCCTGGTTACCTTGTTATATTTTCATCTGTACTGCAAGCCATTCGAGGCATTTTATCACACTAAAGCGACACGCTTGTGTCTTCTGAACACCCGTTTTTAAAATGCATTTTTCACTGTAATTTGACATATTTTTCACCCAGTTTTGCAGCAAGTAATGACATATTAGCTTGTATGGCAATGTAACCCCTGCAGTAAAATCTGTAACTCTATCACATTGGTCGACCTATAAAGGCCAATTTTATCTCGGAGATTCTGACATCTGGCACTAGAGATGCGGCAACTAATGGAGAGCATGTGTAGCGTGCGAATTATAGAATCAGCCTGTAATGCTCGGGTTATAAAGTACAACACTTTAAAGACTGCTTTATGCGTGATTTATATCCTGCTTGATAGTCGCTTTGCGGGCCAGTTTTCTGTGTCCTGAATCACTTCCCCTAGTTTGCTATTGTATCTTCACATTTAGAGCGCAGATATACTTGGGAGACTTTAAGGGAATTGCATGAAATAGGTTATTCGATAATGGTAAAAGAAGAAAAAAAAAAGTAAATCAATCTTTTAGATTTCAATTTTTTAAACTGTGTAAAAAAGGCAGTGTATATTTTACATTGTGTTTTTAAGGTTAGGTGTAATCTAAGTACACTGTTGTTAATTAGTAATTTATAGATTGTTTTATTATTCCCTTTAACCATGACACAGAAAACAGCAGTTTAATACCATTTAGAACAGTACTATGTGATATATGTTCCATAAATAGCATGTGATAGCGAAAATGGCTTGTGAAATATAAATGTTTTTGTTGTGCTGATGGACTAATAAAAGGAAATTATATTGTATTTTTATAGTCGTGGCAATGCAGAGGCTCTTTCATCATTTAATGTGTAAGGCCGTTAAAAACAAACCGATACGTTTTTATAACCAGGATTTAATTTTTATACGTTGAAGAAAATGCCTAAAGAAAAGTTTAGCGTGTAAAATTACAAAAATGTTGCTGGTTAAGGAGATTGCTGACAGACCTTGTGTATTGGCCCAGTGAGGAGCTGTGATGTACAACAGGAGAGAATTTCTTACAATACTCAGATGTACGGCATGGACAGACCAGAAACTTCATTATGCAAATGCGACAGATGCTCAGAGGGGGAAAAAAAAGAAGCCATGCTGAATTAAAAAGTAGTTATCCAATTAAGTCAGGCTAGAGATAAAAAAAAATCCATTTACTTACAATATTTGCCGCTTACCTTCCACATTTGGTACATACACATCCAGATTTCTGGGAAGGAATAATGAAGAAAAAAGAAAGTTTAAAGGGCTTCTAAACCTAAAACAGGTTTCCCAATATGTGAGTGCATCTCGTAATATGCACAAAATGTTATTTAAATGTTCCCAAACAAGGACAGAACTCAAGATACTGGATATGTGTATGTGATTCTGTTACCAGCCATTGTAGGCTCTGAAAGGCTCCTATGTCCTTCAGTTACTGTCAATGTCTATTCACCCCCCCTTCCCCCCACACACATACATTTTTTAGATGGCCATGCGGTCAAAGATTGCGAAAATGTGAACAAGAAGTCACAAGACTATTTTACAGACATAAGTTAGGTATAGGTTCAAAACCGTTAAGAAGCCCTGACTTAATAGATTGTCTTATTAGACTCTTTAGGGTTCTCTTCACACCATGCTCCACCACTGATGAGGGGATAAAGTATATATCATTGGTGCCCAACTAGTATCCCTCCTGCACTCACTCTGCAGCCTGACGCATGAGAGCATCCGGCAGTTTTTTTGTTTCGTTTTTTAAGCTTTATTTTTTTCCTACTGCCACTAAAAGAGTTGGGAAACCCTGAAAGGTGAGTGGAATAAGAACCAGTAGTAGTGCAGTAATATTGTCCAAGCAACGCTAAAGTGTCTTATGTCATTCTGCTAAATGCACCCCTGGCTATCTAATTGGCCACTGATGGTGACCAATTAGAAGCCTTTGGCTCAGACCTCCAGTCACGGACAGTAAACTAACCGAGGCAGCGTAACCGAGCTAAGGAGGGACAGAAGTAATAGAAGGGGGAGTAGAAGGCTGTGGTGACTGTTTACTATGACTGGTGGCTGGCTACTGCTCACTGCTGTAACTGGCGGCTGGTTACTGCTCACTGCTGTAACTGGCGGCTGGTTACTGCTCACTGCTATGACTGGCGACTGGTTACTGCTCACTGTTGTAGATAGCGGCTGGTTAAAGCTCACTTCTATAACTGGTGGCTGGTTACTGCTCACTGCTATGACTGGAGGCTGGTCACTGCTCACTGCTATGACTGGCGACTGGTTACTGCTCACTGTTGTAGATAGCGGCTGGTTAAAGCTCACTTCTATAACTGGTGGCTGGTTACTGCTCACTGCTATGACTGGCGGCTGGTCACTGCTCACTGCTATGACTGGCGGCTGGTCACTGCTCACTACTATGACTGGCGGCTGGTCACTGCTCACTACTATGACTGGCGGCTGGTCACTGCTCACTGCTATGACTGGCGGCTCTTTAATGCTCACTGCTATGACTGGCGGCTGGTTACTGCTCACTGCTATGACTGGCGGCTGGTCACTGCTCACTGCTATGACTGGCGGCTGGTCACTGCTCACTGCTATGACTGGCGGCTGGTCACTGCTCACTACTATGACTGGCGGCTGGTTAATGCTCACTGCTATGACTGTCGTCTGATTACTGCTCACTGCTATGGCTGGCGGCTGGCTACTGCTCACTGCTATGGCTGGCGTCTGGTTACTGCTCACTGCTATGACTGGCGTCTGGTTACTGCTCACTGCTATGACTGGCGGCTGGTTACTGCTCACTGCTGTAACTGGCGGCTGGTTACTGCTCACTGCTATGACTGTTGTCTGGTTTCTGCTTACTGCTATGACTGGCGGCTAGTCATTGCCCACATCATTAAGCCGGAAGAAGGGTGAGGCTTAATGAGGAGATTTACATAATCAGATCTAGACCTTGCAGTCCAATGCCAGGAGTCACAGCATTGCACAGCAGGGGGCAGAGTCTTCCTAACGTATTAATCAATTTAACCGGTTACTCAGAGAGTGGACTGAAAGCTTTTAAATGGCTATCATTAATTACTGTCGGTCAGTGATGAGCAACAGACGGCCCTAGGGCCACATGCAGCGCTCTTATCCTTTAACTGTGGCCCCCTGCTCCATACTGCTTTATTGCCAGATTTGGTTGTTATAGCTTGTAACGCTTGTTTAAAATGTCTGCTGATCTGTTATTGCAGATAAGTGTCTTTCTCTTTGATGAAATGCTTTGATTAAACTTATTATTGAGATTTAGGGTAATGTGTGGCCCATTTGAAGATTAGACGGCTGCCCATGAGGCTCCTGTAAGTGTATCAGGTGGTCTATCACTGCTCTAGGTTGTACTAAGGGATTTAAATGTCTGATGAATAAAGAAATGTGCGCAGCAATATCAAGATATAATACTTATTTACCTTCTGGTGGAAAATTTCTGCTTTAGAAACAGCTGCAGTTAGCAAGTGAGCGCTAGCAATTAATGTCTGTTTTCACACTGTTTGGTTGCAACCACACACAGGAATTTTGCCTTTTGTTTGACTTTGTAGATTTAAATTCCTTGTATAAAGGGTTGATGAAGAAACCTATTCAGCTGTATTTATGAATGTACAACGTACAGACATTGGGGGAATTTTCTTCCGCTTCTGCCCACTGTGTCTGACCCCTGGGGAGAGCACAAATAATCCACAGTTACAAGTTCATTAACAGTGGAACAACTATATGTCATACTTACCTACTTTCTTCAGCTCCCTTCCGGGAGCCAGCCAGTGGAGGGGGGCGTGAAGGGGCGGGGTGGCCGAAATCGCGTCATTTCGGCCCCGCCCCCTGTGACGTCATGACGCAAATTGCGTCATTTGACAGCGGGGGCGGGGCCAAACGCCGCGATTCACCGGGAATCGCGGCGTTTGGGATCTAATTCTGCCCACTTCACTAGGAAGTGGGGCACTTCCTAGTGAAGTGGGCAGAATTCGGGAGATTGCCACACTCGCCCGGGAGTCCGGGAGACTCTCACAAAATGCGGGAGTCTCCCGGACATTCCGGGAGAGTTGGCAAGTATGCTATATGTATCAGTGTAAAAGTAAAACAGAGTGACGTGTTGTGTTAGAGAAAGGGAGTAAATGATTACCATGTTAAATAGGAACATCCACCTTCTTCTTCAAATGAGGACATATACTTGTAAACATTTTAATTTATTATTTTAAATATATGTATAGCAACCAGAGTTTTTATTGGCAGTCCAAGTATCTACTAAATAATCTAGATGTAAGGCTATTCTTTCTGCACCAGACATAGCAAAGTGTGGCTTAGAGGTTAAGAGCACTAAGTGTAAAATATGTAACTATGAGAAACTGCACATTCGCAGTCACTGAGACTTTATATTGTGAACAAGAGTTGGTTGTACGAGTTAGTAGAATCAGTCAGGGATTAAATTACTCTAAGAAATTATTTGCCTTAAGAACTGTATTGCAGGAAGTCAGGGATCAAAGAGGATTCTATTTGAAGCTAATTCTGGTCTTTATGTATGAAATGCTCCATAATAAATGTCATTGTGCATCTGTCAAGGGGTAGACAACAGACATTAGTAAAATAATAGTGTTCAAAATATTAAGGTGTCTATATATCAAAAGGAGAAAACCCCTAATTCCTGCAAGAACAGGAGATAGTACAGGATTTGGAGCGTCTACCTATTTATCAAATCCCCCCTCCTGGTGATGACTGTCATCAGTGGAGCCTTCAACCTTCATCCTGTGATACTGGCCTGGCAAGTGGTACGAGTACTGATAAATGTCCTGATCGAAGATCCTGAGGAAGAGGAAGAGGCCTAATAATTGGGACAAAAGAGACCTCACCCAATCCGTTCAAATCCCAAATCACACAAACCCTGCCCCAATCATACCCACTTTCTGACACACCCCTGCCCCTTTCAAAGTCTGCAAAATGGCAGGTATGTATAGGGTGCAGTTGATAAGAGGAATATCTAATGGACGGACATTTTTAATAAATGTTGAAGACTTGTCTGCCTCAAGCACAGGATTTCAGGTGGGATTTCTGCCCCACTTTCCTTTTCCTGTGGTGAGTATTAAAATAGTATAACAATATAGCAATAAAAATGTGTTCCAAAGATTGTAGAAGCTTAGAGCTTTGTTAGAATGTTAGAAGATTTAACAGTAAAAAGTCTTCCCAAACCAGTGAACAGATACAAAGCCATATGGAAAATGAAATGGATCAAAAGGGAAATTATGTCGTACAGAGTTTTGTGCTCATTCTGACCTAGCTCATCACTGTGAACAGTTTGTCCTGCAATGATCCATAGCAACACATATTGGCAGAAATTTTATCTAGGCATATACTAGTTAGTTGGCAATACAGGATACTGAATGCAGAAACAAAAACATTTTATTTAAAGGAACACTGTGTAAGGGCGTCTGTAAACATAAGTGTTTCGTTTCAGTGTTTTTTGTACAATGTAAAAAAAACAAAAAAAATAGATTTCCACATTGGCATATTACTTATCGGTGAGCTTCTTGTTTCCAACTAAGAGAACAGACACCTGCTCTATTCGTGAGATACCCATCCTTCATGTACCTCATTTTTACATTCCAGCCCTGCCCAGACCTCTTTTATCCAGAGACTAATTGGGTGGCTCTGTTGTCAGAATCATCTGCCTTCCTGTATCCTGTTACTGAGGTGCAGAGGGAGAGGTTGTATAGGACTCTGGACTTGGAACTGATTTGAACTGCATTTTAATTGGTGTTTGAAGTTTATAGGTCAGTGTAGGACGTGCATATAATGAGGTGCCCTTGATGCTGGGATGCAGGCTTAAATGTTTCGATCAAAATATGAACTAACACTTCATGTTTTCATATTGCTAGATACACACAGATATGCAGCGTCAGGGATAAGCGCTGACAACAACTGTCTTTTTGTTTTGTATACATCTATGGGCACTTATATTGCCATGCAGCTGGTACCATTTATAATATGGGATATACCAAGCGCAGACTTATTTCTTCTCAGAGGTAAATGATATCTATTGACCACTAGTAGAATTGTGATAACAAAAAATAATTTCCTGCTCATCATGTGAATATGCCCGACTACATTCTATACTTGTCTACTTTGTGGATCAAAGAGCAAGTGTGTGGGGTGTGATGATGCAATTCGCAACGTCATGGCTCACTTCCGCTCAACAATGGCACAACAGCGTAGCAGAGAACACGCCCATGATTACACAAATCACATCATCTGTAGCGGCCCAACGAGGCCTGATGACACAAATCGGGAAATCAAGGCCTACTCTTTTTAGTAGCATGAGAGGCGGCATCCAGGAGGATAGCATACTCTCTATGGAGTTCAGGAGAACTCTCTGAATTCTTAGTCTCCTGAATAAAGTATGCTTTATGTACACAAAGTAGGCAAGAGGTTTCTGTTTGTTGCATGCTCAGTATGGGACTTGTGAATGTAGAGCTGCTGAATATTGCATCTGTGTATTTAAAATTGCCAGTTGGACTCAAAATTGTGCTTATTTATAGTTAATCTGTTTCTTGAGATGATTAGTATGGTCTGTAGTTGATCAGTCAGATGCCTGCATGCACAGTACTGGCCACTATGACACCTGTACATGTGTTGTTTTTGCTGGTGTGAGCAGCTCCTTTGTGTGCATTTGGCTGGTCATTAAGGACTCTGGGCTAGATTTACTAAACTGTGCGTTTGGAGAAGTGGAGATGTTGCCTATAGCAACCAATCAGATTCTAGTTAACATTTATTTAGTGCATTCTACTAAATGACAGCTAGAATCTGATTGGTTGCTATAGACAACATCTCCACTTTTTCAAACCCACAGTTTTACCTGTATCGCCTGTTAATAATATTGGCATTAATGATAAACAGTTATAAAAATACAAGTGTTGCTGTTTTTCATTTTTTTTTCATGAAATACATTTACTAGGATGTTTTCAATGTCTACTGAGCATAAAATAGATTTTTTACAGTTGCTCGTGATTGCAGACACATGTTATAGCATGTTTACGAGACTGTCATCACTAGTACTCAGGACTTAGACTAGCTCTGTAGCTGGAGTAAGAGATATGGCAGAAAAGTAAGTAACTTTGAGATGGGCAGAGCTGAATTCGGATGTGGCTGCGTGCACCTGAGTTTGGCATGCCCTTATTTTACAATGAAAAATGCCTTATTTTACAATGCAAAATGCCCCTTCCCCACCCTGTTGACTCCCCAAAATTGTAGGCTGTAGTAAGTGTCCTTTGCACTCGAAGATGGAGCAGACAGGACTGCATTCACAGATGTATGTCACAATCTGGGCATGCGCAGAGTGATTTTGCGTATGGTACAGTCAAAATCAACAGATTTGTGACCTGAAGTATCAAACCCTTTGTGTCTAGGACTTGTGAATATAGAGCCTGTGGTCAGGGCTAGCGCAGGTGCTGGAGTTTGTACATGAGCAGTGAACCCCCTTTGTGTGTTCACTGTGCATGTGCTACTCCCGCATAACTCAGTGCCTTTTCCGAGCAGGGACTCTGATGACAAGAGAGCAGACCCACACTTTGGAAAAAATTATATATTTTTTTCAGTGTGGGTGGGCTGGCAGGGTGCCCTAATAAGCATGACACCCTCCTGACGTGCTTACCTTGTCCCGCGGCCCTGCTTGTTGTTGTTGTAGTGCTAGACAGTGTGAAGCTTGCATGTATTTAGAGTTGAATAGTATGGAATATATATGTTGAGTCCTGTTTAATATGGATTCTAAGGGGGGTATTCAATTGTTAGCGAGTTCGCTAAAATACTCGCACTCGAAAAATATTACCGTTAATACGGTAATTACTCGCTGGATTTCAGCTCACAGCTCCCTGAGCTGCGAGTTGAAATCCAGCGAGTAAATTACCGTATTAACGGTATTTACGTGCAGATTACCATATTAATGGTAATATTTTTCGAGCGCAAGTATTTTAGCGAACTCGCTAACAATTGAATACCCCCCTAATTTACTCGCTGGATTTCAGCTCGCAGCTACCTGAGCTAGAAATTACCGTATTACATGTATTAGTTTTTCCGCGGCGGGATTTTCGGCGGTCCCGCCGACAATTGAATATGCCCCTAAGTGTATAGGGCTTACCAGTATTCAACCTTTATGTATTGTTCAGTTAAGTGTGTAAAGCTGATCATCATCCAGCCTGTGTGTGTATTGTTGGTTTGACTGGTGCCAGCATGTATAAGAGTGGTCACTGTAAACTGTGTGTGTATAATGCTGAGCCATATGTCTGTATAGTATAGTGTCTATGTTTATGTAACACTAACTGATCACTGTGTTACCTGAGGTAGTTACGCCTCTGGTTGACTAGTATGGAATCTTTTGTGACCAGGCAGTATGCCATCTGTATTTGTTAAGCTTGTTCGAAAGTCTGGTCAATGTGTGTAGTGACACGATGGTTGAAAGTCTGCCCAAATGGACGATTGTCGCCTCATTTGGTTGGTCGTATCGTTCAATTTTTTCGTTCCAATCTCCTTTCCGTTGTGTAGTGTGTATAAACTTCCAACCTATAAATGACAATCCTCCGATACTTCCTCGACCTGGGGGTCGTGTGTATGTAAATTTTTGATGCCTGTACCAGTCCCACGTGGTGCGGTATCCGCACATCACTGATTTGTGTTTTGTATAGATGTGTATTGCACCTGTCTGGCTGCAGACCATTACACTTGTGTAAACCATGTGTGTTATTACCCTTTGCATCTATGTTGGGAACCAATTCATATTTACCCTTTATAAACTTATACCTTTATTAAACTATTAAACTTATAAAGTCATATTAACCTTTATTAACTAATATTTGTAAAATACCCAGAATAAACCACACAGTGTCAATGCAACATTTTTTTTTATTGCAGAATATGAAAAGTGAAAAAAATAGTATTACACTTTAAAGGTGCTAGTGTTTTGTGGCAGAACAGTTCCAAACAGCATTCACATTTCAACAAAATGTTTCTAAAAGTTTTTAATTTCTTTCTTGATGTCGCTTGGGTTTATATTTCCTTTGATTTCCTTACCTACGAAACAAGGAAATAAAAAATGTTTACCATTAAACTCCTGTAATCTATATCCAACACCAGAAATACTCTAATTTGCTCACCTTGCACACTGCTCAAGATCAGTTTATATTGTGGTCCCTCTGGCACAATCGCAATAATAGCGGGCTTAACCTCCATATATTCTGAAAAACAGGTGCCATTTTGGTTATTATAACAGTACAGGTATGTGACCAAAGCAATTAGTTGTCTATGCATGTTCACTGAAATACATTCGTGTATAACTTCCTTCATATCTTGTTATCAAACAAGAAAAAATTGATGTTGAATACCAAGTTACATTAGTGGTACCAGTGGTACCTAAACAGGCCTTCTCACCGTTAATTCTTCGTTCTGATAAAAAAAAATCTATGTTGTAAATCAGGCATTTGCATTGCTTCGTATGAAACTTGAATGAAATACATAAAGTCCTTCAAACAGGTACACTGTATGTGCTACTCACTTTTTTTTAATGTCGTAGTCGTACTGGTTCAGTACTTTTACCATCATCTCTACCTCTCTTGGGCTCATTGGCTTTGCTATTTGCTTTTCTTGAGCATCTCCACCCCCCACCTTAACTGTTTCAAAGTTTTTTGGCCCTACCAGCACCATCTCTGACTCTGTCTCCGTCTCCATAGCTGTAACCCCCACTGACACCTTCTCCTCAACCGCCATCTTATCACGTTCCTCAGCGTCAGACAGGCTCGTCTGTCATTTTATACACTCAGACATGGGCGTTCGTTTCTGCTGTGGACCAGTCAGCGATGATGCCCGCAGAGAATGGAGCACTGTGGGTGATGCCTGTTCATGTATAATAACCTTGTGTATGGAGATTTTTTGCTATAACTTGAACCCGTACAGGACAATTACATACGAAGGGATTTTACAATCGCTTTTAGTTGTACATTCGTTCACATATACGGTTCTTCTGATAGGTGTATACATGAAAAAGTGCAGTTGCTTTTTCTTCTTCTACTGTATCCATTGTAGGGTATAAAATAGGAATGAATGAAGAGAAAATGTTGCCTTCTCTTTTATTGCGGTTGTGGGTGTTAACTATAGTGAAAGCTCTGCCCCTTTATGCTAATGTTTTTGGTATATCGTTACAAGCCCCGCAAATGTTGCTTCAGTGTGTACAAAATTAAAATCATTGCTCACGGGCCGGCCACTCTTCCCTTTATCGTCTAAAACAAGGCTGGTGTGTATGCAGTCCATGGACCGAGCGATCGGACCATCGATCGGATGTAAAATCAATCGGCATAAAAAGTTGGTGGAAAATTCTTTAATGTGTTCCCTGCTTAAGCAATTGGAGCATGTGTTTTGCGTAGTTGTATGACTGGTTAGTATATTGTCTTTGTCCCATAGATTGTAAGCTTACGAGCAGGATCCTCTTACCTCTCTGTATGTATTACCCAATATTGCATCACAGCACTGGGGTCATGAGTTCGATTCCCAACCATGGCCTTATCTGTGTGGAGTTTGTATGTTCTCCCCGTGTTTGCGTGGGTTTCCTCTGGGTGCTCCGGTTTCTTCCCACACTCCAAAGACATACTGGTAGGTTAATTGGCTGCTATCAAAATTGACCCTAGTCTCTGTGTGTGTGTGTGTGTGTGTGTGTGTGTGTGTGTGTGTGTTGGTAAATTAAAAGACACATTTACTGTGTTTCTTAGAAAAATGGCTATCATGAAGAAACACATGTAAGTAATGAAAGCATAATTTGCCCACCATGTATCTTCATTCACAAGCAGTTGCCAGATGAGCAGAACTATTATTTGTCATCCCAATTTATAGATTACTGCTGAAGTGATTGTAAGAGACAATTTACTCATTTTGTGTCTGGGATTTATTTTCTATTCAGACTTTAATGCACGCAGTTCTTGTTTACAATTTACAAACCGAGAGTTTGTCAAGCATTAATAAACGTATAGATGAGCTTGAGAGATGTTTTGATTCAGAATGAATGCTTCTTATTGTCGCTGATTTCACATGTCAAAACACGACACTGAGGGTAATGAGAGAAGGGTGAAATAATTTTAACTAGCACCACTTATGGGACGGTTTGGGGCAATTGACCTCCTGACCTTAATCCCAGAAAACTGTCACAGTTCTCCTGAGGTCTTTTGTACTTGTTGACAATGTGACTGGAAATACTACTGAGACCAGCCTTAGAGACTCTTAGCTTTGCGAGGTCAAGCTTTGGTCACCATAGTTACATGTTAGGTCTTTAGATTATAGGTCAGATAGATTAATGATGTCAGACATGTATTTTAAGTAATGTGAACAATATTAGACATGTGATATACTGCTGAGCATGTGTCATGCTAGGAACATAAAAATATCACTGTACAGGAATGTTCTGTAAAGCACAAATGTCACGACCAGCTGTAAAATTATTGAACTCTAGTTAGCGGAACAAAAGCCACTGATTTTCATAACCCAACTTTTTTTTTGTTTTCATTATTAATCCCACTTTTTAAATAGGGTTGGTCTTAAGACTGTAAGGAGGAAATAACATTTTTTTAATTCAATTATTTCATTGCTGAATAATCAAATCTGCAACCAATTTTCTCACACTTAAGTGACCACTTTTTATGAGCAGTTGTAGCATTTGTTATGCACGGGGCACACATTCATCATCATCATCATCCTCATCATCCTCATCATCATCCTCATCATCATCACTATTTATTTATATAGCGCCACTAATTCCGCAGCACTGTACAGAGAACTCACTCACATCAGTCCCTGCCCCATTGGGGCTCACAGTCTAAATTCCCTAACATACACAGACAGACAGACAAACTAGGGTCAATTTGTTATCAGCCAATTAACCTACCAGTATGTTTTTGGGGTGTGAGAGGAAACCGGAGCACCTGGAGGAAACCCATGCAAACATGGGGAGAACATACAAACTCCTCACAGATAAGGCCATGGTTGGGAATTGAACTCATGACCCCAGTGCTGTAAGGCAGAAGTGCTAACCACTGGGGTTATGATATGGCCTTATCTGTGTGGAATTTGTATGTTCTCACCGTGTTTGCGTGGGTTTGCTCCGGGTACTCCGGTTTCCTCCCACACTCCAAAAACATACGAGTAGATGAATTGGCTGCTATCAAAATTGTGCCTAGTCTCTCTCTGTCTGTCTGCGTATGTGTGTGTATGTTAGGGAATTAGACTGTAAGCTCCAATGGGGCAGGGACTGATATGAATGAGTTCTCTGTACAGCGCTACGGTATCAGTGGCACTATATAAATAAATGGTGATGATGATTATGATCTCTTCTTTAGTGTACTCCAACGTGGTCATATCATTGCGAAGACAGAAAATAAATTCGGAAGGGTCCCTGTCTGACAAAGATTTGGTGTATTGTTTACATAAATTAGTACAGAATGGGGGAGTGTTGAATAAGGACAATTCTATGACATACAGATCAGGGAAGGGATGTAGGGAATGATGTGTATAAAACATGATCCTCATTGTACAAGGTGGCATGTGTTGTGGGTATGAAAATATTTGAACATTTATAATCATTTATTGCAATAAAATGTAATTTCAATTCACATTCTTGGGCACAAAAATAATAATCTTTAAATTTAATGCATTTGTTGATTTATAAAAATAAGATTATTTAATGGACATTGTAAGAAACTCAGACAGTTTTCATTTCCCTTAGAAATGTAATTAAGGGCCAATGTACCGATGTTTTAGTGGCAGGATAGCAGCAACCTTGCCATAAATTGGGTAATGTATGGTATAAATATCTACTGGTTACACACTGATGTGCATTAACATATCTCAGGTTTCTGCTTAATGGGTAAGTGTCTCTGCTGTTAGATAATGCAGCTACCTTGTATCTTTCTAGCGCTGAACATATATAATTGTTGGAGAAACTGTGTCTCCGAGGAAAACCTCACACTGAAATCACAATCTTGTAGTTGCAAAATGATCACTTGCAGACACAAAGGATACCTCTGATAGAGAGAGCTGACAGCAGATAATGAAATGGGCAGCATGACAGAAAGAGTTTCACCATTTTGGGGACTGCATTGTGTTAGAGAGGTTCCCTGGTTAGAACGACCCCTCCAGAGAGAGAGACGTTGTCTTAGACAAGGTGAACGCTGGGTAGTTTAACTGTTAACTGCCAAGTACAGGCTCCCTAGTGCCCACTATCATCTGCAGTAGCATAATACTAACAGACAAAGGAAGGCCTTGCTGCCAGCTTTGCCCACATGGGTGGGTACTTTCCTGGCATTAAGATGTTCGTGTCTTAACAATGCATATTTCTTCTGCAAATAGTCAATGATATATTATTTGCTTGATATTGTCATTTCGGAGAAGCTCTGTGTGGTTTCATGTATATTTCTAGCGAGTTTATGCTCTGTTCAGCACTAGATTTAGAAAAAATGGAGCCCTTGAGATGCTATCGGGTTTGGGAGCCCTACCAGCAGTTCTCTGCACATTATTATAACTCCCATCATGGCCCTGCCCATGATAGTTACAGCACTTCAACATCAAGACTATTATTATTTTTGCTTATTTATAAAGCGCTGACCTATTACTCAGCATTGTTGTCACACGCCGGGCACGCGTCTGGTCCCGGCATACTTACCCGCTCCACGCAGGGCTTCCTTCCAGCAATCTCCCGATGGTGGCCGCCATCTTGGTTTCACACAGACACGATTTATTTTATAGCCCTGCTCATCAGCTGTTATTGGCTCCCTCTCCTCCACAGGATATTTAAGGCACCTGACACAGCAGCCAGGTGCCTGTTCTTTGTGTCCATTTCCTTGGAAGTGCAAGAAGTGGCTCCAGGTGCTCCTCAGCATTACCTGTACTGTACCTGCCGGTTGTGTGCCATGCTCTCCGCAGACTATCGCCTGCTGTGTGCAGCTCACTGGTCCAGTGACTCTTTAGTTTGCTTTTCAGTGAAACTCCTCCGCAGATTGTCACCTCCTTGTGTTCCTTCTGCTGGGCTGCTCTCTGTCTTCCACCGTCTCTCACACTCACTGTTCGAGGGATCTCTCGGTGAGCTGTTCAGTGGTACCCTTCAGCCACCTGCCATCTTATTCTTCATTCTCCTAACGGGTCTTGTCTAGTACTCAGTCCGAGGGCCGCGACTTGCGAGGCAGGGGCTGCAAAGTCCATACCTCCTTGTGAGAGTCCCGGACTAAGACAACCTGTCTCGTTAGACTCTGTGCCTTTGGGCAGAATAGTTCTAAACTAGACCGATTCGGGGGGGCATCCGGATTTCTACCTTCACTTTTGTGACACTTGTACATAGAGGTGATCATGACACTAATTACATACAATTGCATTAAACAGAAGGCAATAATGGCCTTGGCCAAATCAGTTTGCAATCTAAGAGGTGTCTTGATACATAAGGTAGCGGAATAACAATAGTAGATGGTGGTGAGGAAAGTAAGACTGTAATAAAGTATGTGTAGGGGATGGTAGGTGCGATATTTCAGCTCCTGTCTCCAGCAACAGAATAGCTAAGCACACCGCTGGGAATTTGGATTGTGAGTATGATCTCTGGTATTAGCTTAGTTAGGACACAATGCCAGGAGTCTTTTAAAAATTAGCAATTTAGGAGAATTTTAGACTATAAAAGGTTAATCAGTGTGTCCAAATAGACCCATAGGCTTGTTCATCATCATCATCAACATTTATTTATATAGCGCCAGCAGATTCCGTAGTGCTTTACAATTGGGAACGAACATTAATAAGACAATACTGGGTAATACATACAGACAGAGAGGTAAGAGAGCCCTGCTCGCAACCTTACAATCCATAGGGTTTTTATTTTAGAACTCAAGTGTTTCATGGAAGGATACGTTAGTAGATAAAGGCTTGTTGTCCATAGGTTGGAGCACCATGCCTAAAACATCATACATCACATTTGAAAGTGATTCCTGTCTTTCCTAACACTGCCCAGCACAATCCTGTGCTTATAACATAGTTTACCAGCGCTCCTCCCAAAAACTGTAGGGGAGGTACTTGGTGGATAGAACTTCTGTGTAGGATCACCCATACTGTAATTGGTGACACCCTATTCAAAATACTATTAGGAGAAGATTTAGAACAGTGGTTATTTTAAGTGGAAAATCCCTTTAAGAACTTTTTCAAGCACTGTAGGTGGTTACACTGTACTGGTCATGGTGAATTAATTTAATAAAACACAAAACTTAAGTGAAAAGAAAAAAAATGTTTAACGACACCAGCAGCAAATATTGGTTATGGAATAGAAATGAATAATTATTTTTTTTCAGTCTGTAAACCTCTCACTGCTCTGGTACAGAGTTACTAATGATGAGGGCTTTGTCACAAACACAATATCTGATGTTACTTTGCCATTGCTGGTTGAGTTTAATGTGCTTCCACACAAATCTCTGAACTCCAGAGAAAGCACTTTGCGCCCTGCAAATAATAGTGAATCAAGTTATAAAAAACTTTTGCTGTTGATATAAAACACGTATTTCCTACATTTGTTCCAATTTTGCCAATACACACACACACACACACAGATTAACGTATATTATATTTGTAAGGGTTTTAAACCACCCTTTTAGCACTGCAAGAAGTTTTACTTCTTGCAGTGCTGCTCAATTAACCTCAAGTGATCCATTCATTGTTGTGCTGAAAGGGACATTTTAACTTGGAAAGGAAGCAAACCCAACTGGCTCGGCATCATATTCCACACATCATTCATAGCTCCAGGGCAATCATCAGCACAGTGGTATTGTGAAGTTCTGCTTCTGTGCGTCACTTTCTACATATGGGAAACCAAAAGGTGTGTTTTCAGGTGTGGGTATAATTTTATTTACTGCTAATTTGTGCGTAGCTCTAGGATACAAAGTCAAATTGGTTTCCTGCACCACCCAAGATGTGGCGTTTGGTACGAAGCCACCTTCACTATGAAACATTAATCATCATTTATAAAACATAATTTTGCACAATTGTGAAATGAAAATACACTAATTCTAATTTCCAAATCCTTATACAGAGAGTCCACTTCAGGTTTTATTTCATTTACAAGCTTGTGAGAACAGATTTTATAGGCATAATTTTATGCAAGTATTTAGATAATATTTAAAACCATTTTAAATCCCATATGTACTCTATGGGGAAATGTTTTAGATGCACTTTACTGGTATCCTAGAACAAAATAACTCTAAAATGACACCAAAAACACCCTGTATTTCCCCAGGGTTTAGTGGGAAGCCTGAAAACTTCTGTTTAGTAACATTCTTTTTTTTAATAGGATCCATTGTGCAAATATGTATTTTAAACATAAGACCTCCCCAGAAAAACATGGATATGACTGTACTAAACCTCACAATATTACTAGTTCTCCTATATCTTATAAAGCCTGAGTTCATGATAGCTATTTTCCTTGCAGAGTTTGCAGGAACAGACATAAAAACAGTGATCTCCTCTGCTCATCTGCAGTGGTGTTATGATGATGATAAATTGCCTGCGACTACAGACCAGGCCCAGATAGGAAACATTACTATCTGTTGTGCAGTCTGATCTGTTAGCACATTGATCCTGAACTGACCCCATCCTTTGTTCAGCTCCCATGTTCCGCTGGTCAGGACTGGCTTGAAACAGTCACCTTTCTTATACACAGCATTCCTCTGACATTCCATACATGACATTTTCTATAACACACAAATAATAAAGGCGAATAATAAAGATATGCCTGTCACAGGATGATGCTGGCACACCAGACTCATTTGTCATAATGTTCTTCAAGAATGCAGCAGTAGAAAAAAGGCAGATTGCTTCTTTTCAGCAATAATTGGCTGCGGTTAGACTCAGTATAGCCTGCTCGGATATACAAGAATCTCAGGGGTTTTTTTTTTCTTTCTTTTGCTAAATGTCTACATTTATGTTTAAAAAAATGATATTCCCCTGTTGATCTTATGCATTTTGGTACTTGTGAATCATATTGGCGTCACTTAAAATGTGAAAGCCCCCCTGTCAGTAGAGGCACCCCTGCACCTGCACCATTTGACACGTAGGATGTGCTCCTTCGCTGCAACGCTGCGGTAATTCCACATGCTCCTCCGCAGGTCCTTAAACAGCTGGTAGGCAGCATCATTTTGGGGCTTTCAAGCAGAAAGCAGCCCCATGCTCGCTCAAGAAGAGTTAAACCCTGGTGTGACAGGTTGCAGATTCCATCTTTAAGTGGTGACCGTATAATTAACAAGTACCAACACTTTTTGTTCATTTTCTGGTGTCTTTTGCTTGAACAAAACCCTGCATCTTTGCAGTGCTAATAGTTAATTTTACCTAGTTGGCACAATGTTTATCAATTAACAGTAGTGGTGACTACGTAGTTCTTTTGCAGTAAAAAGGGAAGTGGGTGAGCCCAGATTACTTCATGCAGGGTAAAATTTCCAACTCACAAGTTAATAGGTTAGAAACAACTTTAATATATGCTTATTTCGCACTAGAATATGTGCAGAAGAAGTTAATATATTTGCAGTTATGAAATATTAAAATAAAATGTGTTCACTTCCCTTTGACCTTTGTCAGATTAGGCAATATATCTATAAACACAAAGACTACAGAATATAAATATTCTTTAGAAAAAAAATGGATTATGGGAATGAATACTAGTAGATATTTTTTTGTATTCCAATTCCATGCCTTCAATTTTAGTTTTTTCAGTCTATATATTTTATTGTACTTTATTTTAGACTTAATGAGACTTGGTCAGTACTGTTTGTAGGAGAGTCCATGCCAATAACTATTGACAGCATCCTTTTTTCCCTTTTTATATAAGAAATAATTATATTGATCTTTTGTTCATCCTAATTCAGCATTTTTTCTAATTTAAATAGGAACAATAAATTATCTAACCAGGTATGAAACAGATCATCCTTTACAATTATTTTAATGACTGAAATTATATAATTCTATTAGCTATATAGTAGTTAAAGGATATGTATATCTTCCTTTCTAGCAGATTTGACCGGGTGTGACAATTGGATATTATAAATTGATTTTTGATCGGGACAAGGCGGAAGTTGATTGGACCAAAGCTGAGCTTCCCTAATCATATTAATTGTGCATCCCATTACAAGGTCAGATGCAGCTATCGGGCTTTTACACTGGGCTGGCAGAATTACCAGGGGAAACCTGTAGTGTGGTTTAATTTTCTTTTCTTTTCTTTTTTAGATAATTTTATACAGTGCCATTTGCAGATATTTCCCAGGCTCAGTTTCCATGTCCAATCAATCTTACAATTTGTGCTTGTGACTCAGGAATACAAAGTGGCTTGTCCTAACAGCTATACTATCAGAATTATTGGTATTCAGTAAATTTCACCATTGAGGCAGTCTTTTGGTGTAGTTTTACCAGTGAACCAGTCATCTGGTGCATTTCACCAATGATTCAGCCACTTAACTTATTTACTAAACTGCGTGTTTGAAAAAGTGGAGATGTTGCCTATAGCAACCAATCAGATTCTAGCTGTCATTTTGTAGAATGTACTAAATAAATGAAAACTAAAATCTGATTGGTTGCTATAGGCAACATCTCCACTTTTTCAAACCGGCAGTTTAGTAAACATATACCCTAGTGTATTTAGCCATACTATATACTACATTTGGAGAAGCATAATACTCCTAAGTAAGGCAAGTTAAGGAAAATTGTCAGGACATTTATTTTCTGCTGTGATTTTGTTTGTTAAGCTGTTTACTAAAGTCATGTTTTAATTAAATTATTACCTTTCTTTACATTATCTGCCATTGAGGATCTGAGGATCTTCTTTATGTAATGCAGTAAATGTGTTGAAACAAGTTCATGTTTGTCAGTGTCACAAAGTATTCTGCTATTCATACAAGCCTGACCTCCTTTGTATGTTCATGTGCATCTGTGGTTATGGAAGCCTTGTCTAATTGTCCCACGCATTTGGAATATTCTACCTCTTAATATCCGGCAAGCTCTTATAATCAATCTTTTTAAAGCCCATTTTAGAAACCACTTTTTAAGAAAAGCTTTTAGCAGTCATTGTAGATATTCTTATGATTATGCCTTACCACAAACAATCCCAACGCTCACTACTTAAATACTTCACAGTCTTCTCCCGACTTCTTATTGCTAAGTACTCGCCTTTCATTTACTACCTGCCTATGCTGCACTTTCTTACATTCGCAGGAAAGTGAATGTAGCTTGAGGACTTGTCAATATAGTGATCAGTTCATCACTATGTTGGCTTTAGCAAATGCTGGACAGATCCAATATGAAACAAGCCCCTGGTCACCTCTTGTTAAAACTGCCATGAGTATTCTAACAGCATTTGTCAGATAGATCTGTTGATCAATATGTTGACCAATAAATGCAGCACCGGGCAAAGCAGTATGGGTGGATATTAAAAAAAACATGTAAATTTAGATCCTATGCCTGTTTTCCTCTGTCTGGATTAAAAGCTCTATGGAGCAGGCTTACTGTCACTTTTAGTATTACCTTTTTTTCTGCTAGACTATTTGGACATGGATCTCTCTGTTCTATCAGTTATGATCTGTCCACTGGAGATGTTTGATAAGCTGGACATTGGTTTGTATGATATGCTGGGCATGGGTTGTATGATATGCTAAACATAAGGATGTTTCATTTCAGGACATGGACTTGCATGTTATACTTTGCATATGGCTGTATGATATACTGGGAAATGGATGTCCATATACTAGATTTCATCATCATCATCTATTTATTTATATAGCGCCACTAATTCCACAGCGCTGTACAGAGAACTCACTCACATCAGTCCCTGTCCCATTTGGAGCTTGCAGTCTAAATTCTCTAACATTCGCACACAGACCGAGAGAGACTAAAGTCAATATAATAGCAGCCAATTAACCTACTGGTATGTTTTTGGAGTGTGGGAGGAAACCAGAGCACCCGGAGGAAACCCACACAAAATCGGGGAGAACACAGATAAGGCCATGGTCAGGAATCGAACTCATGACTCCAGTACTGTGAGCCACCATGCTGCCCCCATTTAGGGCTTAATTTTTTGCTCAGCATGGGGCAGTGTGATATCCTGATCATGCAGCTGTATTGGAGTAATTGGGGTGATGATCAATGAAGTAAGAGATTCCCAGGTTCAGATTCTTGGATCAGAGGCCTTGTACTGTGTATGTTAGCGTGGTTTTTTTATGGCTATGATAAATTACTCAATAGTAAATTAAAAAGTTGTAATATTGGATGCTAACTATTTGTAAGACACAGTTGCCTTTATAGTTATTTATCTTCTTCATATATTTCCTTTGCCCATGATATTTTATGCAAATATGACTAAGACAGATTAATACTTCTGATTTAAAAAGAAATATGTTCCTGGCAATTCCACACTTGTTTTAAAACTACTGATGAGGTTTGTATTTTTCAGTAACTGTCCATTGTGATGTGTTCAGCTGGAACTTTTAAGAAATATTGTTATTTTTGTTGTTTATTTATAAGGTTCCACAAAAGTCTGCAGCGCCGTACATTTGGGGAGGGGGGGGGGATGGCAGTCCACAGAACTCTTTATGTATGGATTTATTTTATACAATTGAACTGTTTCTTCTACTCTCAAGTGAAAGTAGCTATTTTGGTACCAGTAACAGATGATATTGACGGTAGTAGATGGTACTACATATTAAATACACCAAGCAAACATACATTTAAGTGCAGTGTTTCAGGTTGCACAAGAATACCCAGAGAGACAGGCTTTGGGCACTAATATTGTTCAGCCCTACAATAATTGTCTGTAATGCGATCTCTTCTTTGGCTATTACTAGTTTTGATGGTCTTGTCAAATTGTATATACTCTAATGGACAAATCGCTGTATTTATCTGTCCTATGTATACATTAGTCTCTCCTTTGACATTGTCTGCAATTAAAGACCACCTTTTAGCACTTTCCTGTTTTTGAGAGGCTTTAAATAATTAATTCCAAAATAAATAGGGTATACTTTGTAGGATGAATGTCTCTTTAAGATTCATTTTAGTTTATATGCCGTAATGTACAATTGTCAATGGATATAAGTAGGCCCCCGAATGCATTTCCTATTCTGAATGAACACAAAAGTGTTTTCCAATAGCTAGCATAAAATGCAACAGGAATAAGTATGGTATGACTTGAAATAACAGAGGAATCTGCAGTAATTGCTTAAGGTATTTAGATAGTTGTGAAAATAAAAGCTCAAGTTGCTTTAATGATATCCCATAACTCTGGGAAAAGTAATGAGTTTGCGTTTTTACTGCATTTTGCCTATGCCTGGCGTACAGAGCCTTGGGTTTCTCTCTTGCTATGAAAGTACTGCTGTAATTACAATTAATAGCCGTGCCACCCACCAGCAGAAAAGCAGGAACCTGGGATGAATCGGCTCTACTAGCAAAGCTGTGGCTTGTGAGTGCAAATGACACCTTCGTTTTCATTTGAATGGAAACATTGTCTGTAGCAACAATTTACCACTTTTCAGTTCTTTTGTAGACATTTTGGAAGAAGTTACTAGTCAGCACTCGTAGAAATTGCTGACATGCTCTTAGGTGCCCAGAGGACAAGTTTCCTCTAACAAATGCATTACTAGATGACTTATTACATTGGATAAAAAGGAAATCCATCCCTACGGGTTCCTTAACCCGTCACATGTACTAAGAGCAGACAGGGCATGTTTAGGGATTAAAATCTGAGCTCCTGAACAGCTGCTTCTTCATTTTCATTTTATATTTCTTTTTAGATGATAAACCCAGCTCGTCGTTAAGATGTATTTTAACAGAGCTGTGATTAAATATTCCAATGAGGGATATACTTATATTCAAATTATGGTAAGCCATTGCACTAAGTGGGACTATCCTATAGATCCTTTAAGACTATAGCGGATCAGCAACAAATCGGAATTTTACATCCAAACTTTCCGCACCAGCATAGTCTTATTTTGACACATCTCAAATTGCTGCAAAGCTGGAAACAATCAGCTGCCAAATGAGGAAAATCTCCCTTTCTATACATACAGGATACATTTTAATGATGAGTGTGGAACAAGAGCCTTCATTAGGATTGCAGCTGTACTTTTAAATGTAACTAATTTGGATAGTGCTTGTTTGTGTTTTTCCTTCAAGGTATTTTAGGGAACAGAAACACAGTATATATTTTAGAAATCAGAATTTTTTACTGGGAATTTGAGAGACTATATAAAAGTATAGTATGTTCTTTAATTGGGTTCAACATATATTTTCCAGTTAATCTGCAATGTCACATTCGTTTTCCTTTTTATTTTGGAATAATTACTTTCCTTCAAGTTATACTCCTCAATAAGGAAGTTACTGTGAATAAACTATCAGGGATCCCTTTATGGTATTTATGCCCCCACCTCCCTCTTTACCATACTTTAGAAAGCACAGAGTCTACTTCTCATAACCTCAATGTCAGTAAGGTATTGGCAGAAGATCTTACCATTCTCAGTTAATAACCCAATTACTAAAGCCTGAATGGTAGTGAAGCTGTAGAGGTAGACTGGTATCTGCACAATGACTTCTAACCTATACTACTGCCTAATTTATCAAGGAACGTAAAAGCCGATATGTACTGTACTTTTCAAAATGCCCAGAATTGGACTTTACACCAGTTAATGCAAGAGTGGGTGGAGCGGGGAGGGGATTGGGCATATGCACGTACTCCTCAATGTACAGTAAGGGTGGGAAAAGCTCGAGCGCACCCAGCAGCGCCCGATTTTGAGGGGCCTCGGGCATCCAGGGGGCCCTTGAAAGTGCTCAGCAGCAGTATTGATCGGTCGGGGGCGCCCCTGGCGTGATCAATGCTGCTGAGCACTTTCACTGCGGTCCTTCCCCAGCACGCTGTAGTCTCCTTACTGAGGAGATCTCATGAGTCTCACTCTCAGGAGATCTCCTCAGTAAAGAGCGAACAGCACACCGGGAAGGACTGCAATGCCAGGAGAAGGAGGTAAGTGCCGTGGGGACGGCTCGGCTCACCGGAGGGGGCGGCTTGGATCACGGGGGGGGGGCCCTCACGGGGAATGGAGTCCCCCTTAGCCCAGGGGCCTCCATTCACTTAATCCGGCCCTGGGTGCGGGCCTTTATTAAAGTTCTGGATGTTTCAGGAGGCTTACTGTCTGCACAGCGCAGCCTGCGGACGACTCACCTCCCACTTCAAGGACCATCATTGAGGTGAAATGCAGCAATGTTCTCCCAGGAGCTCCTCTCAAAACATGTCTAAAAGTGCTGCCTGAGGCACAATGCTCACCGTGCTTCAAACCCAGTATTTACCCATGTTACATCAATTGCTGTTAGCACCCAGGAGCAAAGTACTAATTACATGGGTGCAAGCTTATTCTTAGTACTCTAAGTACCCCAGGATAACATTAAAAAAAATGATCCGTAGCTCAACCTACAATTATCTATCAACTCTCTCTATTTAACATCTTCTCTGCTGAAGTGAAACAACTAGCCCTTCCTTCATATCCAGCTATAATGGTAATTCCCCTCTACAGCCACCAGGGAGTGGAGAAAGTGCAAGCATGTTGCATCATGACCTGGGTACGCTTGCTCTTTAACATGTTACTGTACCTTCCTTTAAAGTGCTCTTGTTACCAACGTGGAGATAAATGACAAAGCCCGCTGTGCACTTTGATTTGTGTAAGTGCACTTAGGTTCCGCCCATGGTTTTGCAAAGCAAGATGGTGTCATTTGTGGAGGAACATATGTCTGCACAGACAGAGAGGAGTAGTTGGGCAGAGTAAGTATGGAGTAAGATTTGCACAGTAGTTGCAAAAACAAGATTTTATTTTGCAGAGCAACATTATTCATATGAGATAAAGTGGAGGCCAGTGTAAAACAATCTTCCAGGATGTGTGTCAAAAAAATGAAATGCCAAAGTGTTGAAAACATGATTAGAAAAATAATGAGCACAGACACTGATGAATTTACACATTAAGACTTGCAGCCTGCAGGGAGTATGTTTAGAATAAAATAAGTTTATGCCTATGTACCCTTGTTAGACACTTCTCTACCTTCTTTCCGTCATCGAACGATAAGCTAAACTAAAGCTTTGTCAATTCCAAAATTCTATTATAAATGTGCAGGAGACTCACTGCAACTAAAACACCACTTTTCACAGTAATCATATATTTGAAATTCAAGTAATAGGATGGTGGAATATACATGGAGGTTTATGCAATCCACCCCACGGCTTTCATCAGTAGTGTGAAAGACAAATCAGGGGTGCTGTGTAGTTCATAGCCAAGGTGCTCAGTAGGCAATGGGATGGGTACAATTCTACTTGCAGTACCAGCAAATTAGCGACATTCCAGAGTTGTGTACTCTGCATTGTTATATTTCACCATTTATTGACTAGGAAAAAGTTATTGTCTAGGAAAATTAACTCTCTTGATGAATGGTGTTTGTCTGAAATAAATATCATAGAGCCTCACCTACAAAGTGCAAAACGAGGCAAAGCGCAAACTCTATTCTACGAGTGCTGTGTCTTGATTTTACTCCAAAGCACAGATTTTTGTGGAGCAAGTTGGTGACGCTTGCGGAGGATCAGAAGTTGGCTCTGCCAATATGAACCACAAGCTAGAAGCACATCTGTGTAGAGAGACAATCTCCAGAGGCGCACTGTGCAACAATAGCATCAGTGTCCACCCTCCTAGCACTTTATCACCACCCCATTCATTAACATAACCTCTGTTTAACCTCATTCATGGGTAAAATTGATCATGAATACGAGTGAACATCAGGACTGTATTTATCACATGCGGCAAGTGTGTTTGTGTGTGAAGCTCTTTATTACTCTGCCCGTAGTATGCTTATAAATACTCCTCTCCACTAAAGTGCAACATAGAGGTACAAAATGAGCTTTATTAAAAGTATAGGACATGACCTAAAGACTATTAGCTCTGAGCTAGGGTGAAATCCACACTATCCTCCACTAGTTCAGTTCTTTCCTTGTAAGTCCACATTACAGGTATAAAAGGCGCTGCTCACTCACTGATTTTACAATACTGTTTCAGTACATTGATTGCAAGATGTTTCTCGCTTGGGTTTTATGTGTTTGCCATGTTTTATATGTGCACATAGCAGCAGACCATAATACTGAGCATTGAATTTTAGGCTTGTGCGGTCGTTTGATCGCCATGTAGGGCAATTGTCTGCAGTTGAAGTTGGCATCTCTCATATATAAAAAAATGGAGAATTTAAATTGATTTACCCTCAGAGTGCACATCTCCCAGCAGCACAATTTTTGGATGGTTTAAAGCGTACGGAACACAGTGACATGCAATTGCCATTAAATAACATGCAGCAGTTTAGTTCTGTATTACATACATGATGCCTTACGCAGCGACATCTCACTCTTCCACATAGCTGTTCACATTCATACAACACCAGATCCTTGGAGCATTTACTGCCACCGGGGTGCTTTTCTGTTTAGTTACACAGAAGAGATCAGAGGATTTGAAGTAAAAAGGAAGCCCAGCGGCTGCAGTGTTCAGAATGACTGATCTCGTACAAAACATCTAAGATGACAAGAGAGAGCATCAGTTCACTAAGAGAGGGGAGCGCAGATTAACAGCTGCTGCACCTCATCTTCATGTAACATTAAGAAAGTGAATTTATTTGTAGACCTTGTGAAGAACTAAGACAAGAAAGTGACTTAGAAATAATACAGAGGCAAGACCTGTTACTGTAAGAGTGGCAATAAGGACATAAGTTTTAGAGCAAGCGGCAACTGGACCTGTTACTCAGGAAAAAAGGCATAGTGTAAATAATCTTTATTAGGGCTTCCATATATGTACACAGAAAACTCTGACAGCCATGTGAACATGATTTTGTTTAGTCCTCTAAAGCCAACCATTCTTTTTACAGTTGCTAAATGCAGTAACTCTGCTTTGTTGTGGTCAGTTTGATAGTGCAAATTGCACAGATTCTATCAGAAAGCAGGTCAAACAAGATTATTGCAAAGTTACTCTAGTACTTCCAATTTCCTGGTCAGTCAACGACCCCATAGAGTTTGCTCACGTCAATCAGGATCGATAGATGGACAGATTTAGTTAGATTTGAGCTATCAAATCAGATTAGGGGGTAAATGTATCAATGTCTGAATTCTTCAACTCCGGCGAGATCGGCGTCTTCAGCGCTTAAATTTAAAGCGGCGCTGCCTTGTAAAGGGAAACTTCCCTTTACAAGGCAGCGCCGCTTTAAATTTAAGCGCTGAAGACGCCGATCTCGCCGGAGTTGAAGAATCCGGACATTGATACATTTACCCCGTGGTCTGCTAGTGTACCATCTGCATTGCCAAACATGCTACAATGCTGGGCCAGTTTGGTTGAAAGTAATAAAATTGGTATGAACTTGGGGGCAAATCATGCCAAGATTTTCATTAACAAAAAAAAACAATGGGAACCCCAAGCCTGATTCAAGGAGAAACAACTGGCTTATTAATTGTCTTTAGTATCATATGTTACACTTTGCATTCACTTTACAGGAGAGGTATCTACTTTTCAGGCCTCCATGCAGACCTCAGAGTGACTAGCTTTTTCAATGTGTCTCTTATATATAAATTATATTATGCATGTACGTAATTAACCTGTACAAAAATAAATCACAAAACGCAAGGTGTACATGGTCAATATTTCAAGGATTGCTTTATTTTATCATATATGAAACCATTCTTAAGGTGCCATTGCCTTGGTTCAGAGCACCTTTTTGTTAGTGAAGTTTAGATTCATGGAATGTTTTAAAATATACAGTACTTTATCTGTGTGTTCATCTGTTGTCCCCTACATGTATCCAACACAGATTGTCTGTATTGCTGTAACATATTACAATATCAGGATTTACATTTGACCTAAGCTTTATTGCTCTCCTGTTTCAAACTGCTAGATAAGAACACAGACCCAATTCTATGGTGAAGATTAAAGTAGACATTATTATATTAGCCAGAAATGTACAATAAACAGTTGCTCTGGATTGTGCAGCTGGACGATGTGGCAGAAGCATACTGATTTATGTCACTAGCTTTACTAATAAATAGTGAAAGAAGTACGGATAGCAGGGAAATATGTATTTTATGTAAGAAATAAATGCTCTTTTTGGCCTGTTTATATTTCCATTATGAACAATAGTCAGAAAATTTACTGTAATAATTAAGTAATATTTAGTGAAATGTTAACCCATCATTAAGGAAAAAAAAAGTAGAGGTTAGTAATTTTTTATAGCAGTCGGTCAACCATAATGTACAAGGTAGTAACACCAATGATTTAGAGGTTATGCACAGCTTTGAACCCCTTACTTATAATCTCTGAGTCACATTTTGTTCTACAGGCTGTTTCTGCTTTCAGTTCAGGACACCTGAACTGAAGGTAGGGAGGTACTTATGGAGTCCAAAACCCGCAAGATCCGACAACGCAATGATGACTTTTTGCCTCGATTCAGATCCAAAGACGCGCGAAAGTAACGAGCCGGCTTGCGAGCCTACTTGGATCCCCTAAGTTCTGGTGGACTCGGTTTTCTAAAAAAACCGAGCCTGAGCATCTCTAGTCGTGCTGTTTTTAATATTTTCCGCACAATCACCTAACAATCACGTAGTGTGTATAAGTTTACGATCGATCCATGAGCAACTGATCTACAACTCCTTTGAGGGTGTGTGTATGTTAATTTCTGATGCCTGTACCTGTCCCCATGTGTTGCGGTATTTGCACGTCACTCATTTGGTAATTACTGCTTCTAGCAGTAAAGCAATAGCATGTGTCTATTACATTTATGTGTATAGCTATTCTCCTTCTTTCCCTTTTGGGTCTGTACTTGCAGTCTTCTTGCTACAGCGAGCAGGAAAAGAGCAGTTGCTTGTTGTTCTTTAACAGTATCTATATTAGTAAAAATAAATTAATATCCGGTTGCGAACGAACAATGTACACAACTATGTGCTAGTGAATGAATGAAGAAAACGTGTTTCCTTCAATTTTTTTATGAGGTTTTGAGTGGTTACTATTGAACATGCTCTGCCCTTTATTTAAATTCTCGTGGATATAGTTACATGGACCTCATATATCGTTTCAGTGTGTACAAAATTAAACATTTTGCTCACAACAATATAGCTGTGAAAAGTCGCTGCCTGGACGATCGGTCTTTAGTTTATCGTCTAAATCGTGACTAGTGTGTACACTTTAATCGTCCGAGCTGTCGGACCTTCGATGGAAGGTAAAGTCGTTGTAGATAACGTGTGGGAAGGAAAATTCTCCATTGTGTCCCTAGCCTAAAGCACAGACTAGGACTTGTATGCCCCACAGGCTTCTGTTTCTCAAGGACATCTTTTGTATGAGAACAATTGTAATAAGCAGTTAATAGAAGAGAACTCTTAAATAGGGTTTATTTAGACAAATTGGTTTGGAATGTAGTTGCTATGGATGAAATTAAAGCACTAGGATTGTGGCCCCTTGTTTACATTTTCTTTGCTCCTTAGAACTGGAAGGCATTAAGCTTGGAAATGTAAATCGAGGCAAAGTTCCCAAAACTTGTTGAACTACTTTGTATAAAAGGTGGATAAAGTTTCAGCATTCTTTCTCAAGCTGATGTATGTGGACAGTATATGTGACGGTATACAGTACTCCTCACAAAGGTCACATAACTGGTGTATGTCATTGGTGTCAAAGCACCAGACTCAGTTTTTACTGTGTTGTTGTACAGAATACAGAAGAACTGAACAGTGTAGTATTCGCTTTATTCTAATAGATTTTTTTTTTTTGCTTCTGCTCTTCCCAACCACATGTAGTTTCGATGCATGATTGCTCTTTTACACTATTGTTTTTTGAGTATTCATTAGAGATTATTCCCATCTAATCCTTTGTTGACGTTGGAGCTAAATGAGTAGATTTTTTTAACTAGGCTTTTTATTGTTTTGTTACCAATTTTTTTCAGTTCTTTATCCGAGACAGATGTGTTTGCTAAGTGATTGTAAAAAAAAAATAAAAGTCAGTTTTCAGAATGAAAACATAAAAAGCTTATAGTGAAACAGACTGTAACCCTGGCCACACACACAGTAAGACCTGGCTTCCTATATCCCCAGAATTGTAGCATGTGTGGGCTCAGAGATAACCATCCTGTATGTCTAACCGCATTGACCACGCTGAATTGATCAACTAATGAGCCAATAACCTCATCAGTGTGAACGTGGGTCATTGGCCAACTATGAAGTTTTGTATTTCTTGCAATCTGGTAATTTTGTCTAACACTGAAAAATTTATTTGGAACCAAATTTGGCTGTTTAGGGATAAGGGGCCTGATTCATTAAGGATCTTAACTTAAGAAACTTCTTATTTCAGTCTCCTGGACAAAACCATGTTACAATGCAATGGGTGCAAATTAGTATTCTGTTTTGCACATAAGTTAAATACTGACTGTTTTTTCATGTAGCACACAAATATCAACTTTAAATTTTAGTGTACAAATAAGCTATCAAGTATTTGTGTGCTACATGAAAAAACAGTCAGTATTTAACTTATGTGCAAAACAGAATACTAATTTGCACCCCATGCATTGTAACATTGTTTTGTCCAGGAGACTTAAATAAGTAGTTTCTTAAGTTAAGATCCTTAATGAATCAGGCCCAAGGTTATTTATATATTATTACAATCAAATGGTTATTTAAATTAATGGTAGAATACACCTTGGTTGTTTCACTCATAACCTAAGTGATATGGTAGAGTTAGCCATGAAGCTTTGCCGCAATTTAATAATAAGGGGAAGGGAGGCACATAAAACACAACCTAGGATAATGCAAAGCCTCAAGCATTGTATTAGTAAAATCAGTTTCTACCTTTGATCCTAATTTGTGTACTTGTTATATCCAAAATAAAATATTTTAGAGTAAAAATTGTGATGGTCCCTAATAGTGACTTAACATGTCACAGGCAGGTATTTATCAGCAGTACATTTAATATCTTACACCTGCTGCAATATTGGCTTCTGCTGGAAGTGTAGCAGTAATTATCTTTGTCCCATTGTACAATTATGGAACAATTATTAGTCATAGCACCTGCACTGGTGGGGCCATAGTAAGAAATGGATTAAACTGGAGCACCAAGCAACCCTTGTGAGGTTCACCGGTGTGTGTCTTCTGATGGCGATTTCACCCCTCTCCACAGATCCTTATATTAAAGTGCCAGAATGACACAGATCAACAAAATAGAATTCTGCATAATGGAAAGTAAAACATTTTAATTTACATCTCATTAAGTTATTAAAAAAAACTTCTCCTTGTTTTTATTTTATTTATTAACATATTTTGAAACTGTTGTGCTATGGATAAATAAATCACATGTCCGGTATGTCAAATCCTCAGAAAGATTGGAAACTTATGGTCAAATGTAACTTAGGTAATTTGTGGCTCTCCATTTCTTCCGGAAGCTACAAGTCCCAGCCTCCTGTCAGCCAGGGCATGATGGGATTTGTAGTACTGGTCTACGGAGTGTCTAGTGAGAGTATTTTCATCCAGTAGTTTAGTTCCTGCGAGTTGTAAGATAAACACACTCTCCCTTAGAACCAGGTGCTTCCCGCTGACTGACCCGACCACCCTATAACAGAGACGCTTACACTGACAGCTGCCAGGAGTCATGGCTCCTCCTGGAGATCCCTGTATAAATAAAAAGGTAATTATTTTAGTACACATATTATAGCTCGTTCAGACAGCTGTTTTTTTTTTTCAGGAAGTCCAGTAACTTTGCCAAAGCGAATAGCTCATTTAACCCAAACACAAATAAATGGTGTTGCAACATTTATACATGGATCAGTAGGCAATTAATCAAATACAAATTAACTATTGTAATATAATTGTTTCAAGGTGACAGCTGGATGCATTGTAAATGGCTCACAAACCAGCATTTGCACTGTCAGTAAATAGCCCTCACTGTTACACACTTTTATTTTTACTTAACAATTTCACTTTGACCTGTAATTTCTTCTGGTAAGGCGACAACTCCAGTGTGACTATCTATCTGCCCATGGAGGTACACAGCATATTCAGAAATCATTTTTTTCAGACCCAACAAGTATGAGACAATTAGGTTGACAATCATATTATTCATAGTACTATCACACGTGGGCTGGTTACCCACCCAAAGCCTCAAGTGAAAACTGCATGTTAAAACATATACTGTATAATGCTATGTGTTTGCACATACATTTTATATGCAATTCGCATGTGGTTGATATGTGTATGATATGCTGGCTTGCACTTGAATATGTGTCCAGATACAAGCAACACAGACAGAGATTTTCCCATTTATTTCAATAACACATTCTTATCAGTGGATAGACCCTGTCAAATGAATGGGTGATGAACCATTAGTAAGCAAATTAAAAAAAAAAAGTATAGAGCCTAAAGTTTACCAGCCTAGTGCTGAAAAGTCCTAGGGCTCTTTCTGTCACCCCTGAGCTGTGTGTATTGGGATGATGAGTTTTAGGTGTATTTCTACAGATATGAAATTAAAAATCATATACCAAATCAGACAGTAATGCATATGTGTTTATGTGCATTCAACTTGCTTTGCAGCGCATTGTTTTCACTTGGCTTCTTGTTTTATTTACAGCACATCTGACCTGTGGAAACGTTTAAATGGGAGTGCATTGTAAATTAAATAGGATGCAGTTTAAATGTGTTTACATATGCATTTTACATGCTTTTGGCATGAATAAGGCTGGATACACACTGCAGTGTTTTCAGCCCATTATCGGGCCAATTAAACAATTAACAACCATTTGGCCCGATATCGCATTATTGTGTATGTTGCAACCGTGAACGATTATAGTTCCAAAGCACATCGTATTGTTTCATTTGATTTGTAAACCAAGCTAAAAATCTCGTTCAACGATGGAACGATGTTGTTCCAATTCTGCAGTGTGTATGCACACTCAGCCGGCATAGATCTCTATAGAGTTGACAGTCGCAATCTTTTCAGCTGATGGGTATGACAGATGAAGAGCACAGATCTCAGGGTAAATCTTGTAAAATGTGTTTAGGGTGTACACAGGAACCAGCATGCTGACCGGGAATTTTTTTTGTTAATCGTTCGTAAAATCATTAAAGATATCGCATCGGGAGAAATTTTGTATACTGTAGTGTATACCAACCTAAGTTGACAACTTTCTGTTTTTTTTTCACAGAGTATAGACCATAGCCAGATATTGAGAATATTAAAAATGCAAAACCCAAACAGTGCTAATACAAATTTCAAATGAAGGTACATTTGACGCTACAATCTTCCCTAGCTATTAAGTTCCAGGTACAAAAGTCTAAGGTACACATATCTTTTGCTGTCACTGATCTGGCAACATTTGGTGGAAAAACCCAATCATATAAAATAGCTGGTTGGATGCATTCAGTAAAATGTGGTAATGCAACAGCTAAGTCTAAATATTGCAGTTCTCTTAAGCATTTTGACAGTGGTTTAATTATAATGAAGCCATTCCACTACAATATATGCAAATCTTAATAGACAACCAATATAAACATGAAATTTTATGGATAGCCAAATTACAAATAATATATATACTTATTTTGTGTGTATTTTCATGTTTACAGCTTGGAAAAGCTCATTTTATACGGATAAACCCGGTATATAATCATCAGTTTCAGTTGTAGATGATAATTAATGCAAATCCTTGTCCACATGATTGAAAGAAACACAAAATTGAGTCTTATAAGCTGGCTTTTCTTATGGGAAAACCACTTTCATAATAACCTTGTTTCATTTTTCATAAAAAATTATGCATATGTTTAGTGTGCCAATCTCTCTAGATAGGGGTCGCCCTCCCTAATCCTCCCAACGTGTTTTTATTTGTGCTTTAAAGGGATTTTTATAGTGAATGTCTGTTTTATATTATTAGCAATATTTAGATTTCAATAATGTGATTGAATTAGTTGGTACTTTTTCTTCCAAAGAGTTGTATTGAAGCTGATTGGAGGGGTGTGTATTGTCATCATATGATTAAAGTTAATAATCCTACAACTGCCCTACAATATGCATGCGCTGAAAAGATATTTGTGCTATTACATGAAAATGTAATGTTACAGCTAGCTGCCCACCTATAACCACCATTAAACAGGAATTACTATATGTATACTGCACTGTACCCTCCAAAAGCTACTGTCGTCTTCCCTTTGCAGTACTACATGTCAATGTATGTTTGCTGTTTACTATTATTTGAAACATCTGAAGAGATTCCAATATATCCTTCTAAAAATATAAGATGTATATAGCTACTCCGGCACCAACTTATTTACCTACTTTCCCACTATGTTAATTATCACTGTTGTTATATATCTATATATCTCACTGGCGGAGGTGAAAGGATGATATATAGCAAGGGTGGGGTGATAATGAAAGGGAGCTATTGGGGAGGGGGGTGAATGACAGGTGTTGGTAATAAAGAGGGAAGATAAATAATGGGTGTAGGGGTGATGAAGGGGTATAATGAAGGATGTGATAAAAGGAGGTAATGAAGGGGATGTATAAATGATAGTTAGGGGGTGGTGGATTAGATGTAAGTGAGAGGTGATGGGATTATTAGGTATGTCTGGAAATAGGTAGACCTCTCACACCTTTTCCTATGCCTAGCGGTCCCAGCTGTACATTTTCTTGAAGATACCTAGATTGGTTGGTGCTAAACATTCAATAGTCTCAGAAAGAAAGCCAGAACACCCCCCATCTGTACAGTGTATAGCTGTAGAAATGATTTTCCTAAATACCAGCAATTTACCATTCAGTATTGGTCAGAACCACTTCAACTACACTTGAGTAATGTAGCCAGGCCCACCATGTTCAGTACCCACCTACTACAGCCATGGATGCTCCCCTTGGCTTCACTATAGAGATATATATATATATATATATATATATATATATATATATATATATATATATATATATATATATAGTGTGTGTGTGTGTGTTACGGATAACTATCAAAACATCTAATCTTTCCCATTAAATTGGACTTGTAAAAGTCTGGTGGGGAGTGTTGTCTCTGTTGCACATCGCCTAGTATGTTTGGAGCAGCACCACCTGTGTGCTGGGGCGCCCTCATCTAATGTCGTGACTTTGATACCGGTCCACTTTTCATTCCTTATAGAAAGCAGCCAAATAAAACCTGGTTTTGAATGTCATATATACACAATAAAGAGGAGAGAAAGGTATGCAAGAGAAGGGTAGAGCCATGTAATCAGATGTCTAACCTGAAGGAAATATGCAGCCTTTAGAGAACTATTCTTTCTATAAAATGTCTTCCACCCTCACCTCTGAAAAGGTATTCACATAACTATACAGGAACAGTTAAAAGCCAGCATTCTAGAGTAACAGATTCCTCTGTAATTCTCCTCTCCTGTTAACCGCTTGAGATTTGTATCTTGTGTTGACTTTAGGTAACATGATATTTGAATGTAATTGCCTTTAAATGGTAGAGATTTTTGCAGTGCCTTTCAAACAGATTGCAATTCACCTACATTAATTTAATAATCTAGTTTCCTCCTTCTCTACACTTCCTTGTGACATATTTATGAACATGTTTGTGAAGTAATAATGTAGCTATATGCACTCTAATCTCTAATGTGATTTAGAGAGAAGAGTGGATATGATAGAACACTGCTGTAAACTTGTAGAAACCATTACTCCATGATTAAAAAAAACAAAAAAAAAACCAACAACGATGGATTGAAAACTATTATTCACTTTTGGCCAGTGTTACATCAACTAACACATACTTTGCACCTGAATTTATATATCTTCCATAGGGCTCTTACCCACTGGCAAGATGTGTATATCTAGAACATTCATTACATTAGCTGATTATTTTAAGTGGCGTTTCCAGCATGTCCATGTAGAAACCCCATTGGAATTATTGGGCTATTGCAATGAAAGAGAGAAGCTCTTTCCATTGAATGTATGAAGCTGGTCAGCATAGTCCCTTCTAAATTCCCTCAACAAGCCTCAGTCTAGACATCCTGGGCTGGTTCCCACTATAAACAGTGAAACTTGCATTGTGGGTACCCACTGTCATAGAAGGAACCAACTCAGGCTGGTCAGTGCTTGGGGCAGGAGCCAATATGGGGGGAGAGGGGGTGCAAAAAATCTGCATGGTACTCCCCTACCCCTCTCAGCCTACTAGCCCTACACTGGAAAGTACTGGTGTTTCTTTTGGCCTCCTTAGCTTTGGAGATGGGGTAATGAAGAATATGGTCACCCCTGAAGTGGCCCCAGTTGTCTCAGTATAATGCTAAGTGGTCCATAAGGCCTCATTCCATTATACTAGACTAGTAATAAAATGCAAAAGAAACACAGACATGATTGCTACATAAACTTTAATTGAGATGAAATAGAATGCCCCAAACCCTCTTTAACCAATTTATTAACAAATAAAATCTTCTGTATTTGTATTGAACAGGGATATTCTTCTTTTAATTCATGAGAAATCTTCTTCATTTGTAATACACAGGGAATTATTTTTGTAATCCAATGGAGTTCTTCTTGCAAGCCACAGCAAATGTGGGCTGCACGGTGGCTTAGTGGTTAGCACTTCTGCCTCACACCACTGGGGTCATGAGTTTGATTCCCGACCATGGCCTTATCTGTGTGGAGTTTCTCCCCGTGTTTGTGTGTGTTTTCTCCAGGTGCTCCGGTTTCATCCCACGCTCCAAAAACATACTGGTAGGTTAATTGGCTGCTATTAAAATTGCCTTTAGTCTCTCTCGGTCGGTGTGTGTATGTTAGGGAATTTAGATTGTAAGCTCCAGTGGGCCAGGGACTGATTAATTTGTAATCCACTGGGGGTTGTTCCTTATTTGTAATCTAAGTGATTGTCTTCGTGTAATCCATAGGAAAATTTTATTTGAACACCGTCTACATTAGTTTTGGTCCCGCTTAAAGTTGATTTGGTCCTGCCTACGAGAGTCACTTTTTGAATTTTTTCAGGGTAACTTTGTCTTCCCGAGCAGCCCCTGATTGCAGTTTTACTCAATTAGAGTTTGACAATTATGCAACAATATAGTTCTTGTGCTCTTACAACTGATGTTAGTCAATATTGTTGTGTATATAATGTACACTACACAAATTGAAACTTCACTTATACCCCATTCATACTGCACCAAAAACCCGGGTTTTTGCAGAGGCACGCTGAAAAAGCCGGGTCTTGGTGCAGTATGAATAGTCCAACCACAAAATCCCGGGTCTAAAATCCCGGGACTTAGACCCGGGATTTTGCGAGGGGTAATTCCCGTGTTGGACCCCGCTAGCCTGCAGTATGAATGGTGCAACCCATGTAATTCCCGGGTCTCACCATTCATACTGTAAAAAAATAAATTGTGAAGTAAAAAAAAAAGATTTTAATTAATAAAAAATACATAAGAAATGTTTACTTAACTTATTTTCAGCCAGCGGTGTCTCCGGTGCGTTGCCGGCTGTCAGGGGGACCTCTGGGTACTAAAATGACAGTATGAAAGTGGTATTACAGAGTCAGGTCACTAGTTTGCTGACTATCAGAAGTGATTATTGTTGAAGGTATAAGTACTTCTGTAGCTGGTGGTGGCAGGTCTTCCATCAAAACTGCTCTGTTTAAATGGTGATTTCTACTGCATTTAGGATGATTTATATTGATGAATTTTTATTTGCTTTTTTCATTATTTATCTACACATTTTAGTAACTAATTAGCAAGCCTAAAGGGTTTTAGATGCTAGAAAACATTTGCATGATGCTGTTGTTAAGAATGTAGCATATGCTATTAAATGCAGCAAGATTGACAACTGAGCACTGGGCATGCAGAATAAAAGTGGCCGTACATCTAATTACCATATTGAATATTAAACATTTCAGCATTGTCGATACTGTATAAAAAAGAAAAAGGAGCAAAAAGGCTGCTGGGTGTTGAACAAGATAAGGAAAGGAAATATATATGTATAACACAGGAAGAAATGGATATATAGCACTCAAAATTCTATCTACCCATTTGAAATTCTAATTACATGATTTATTGGAACATTTAAAAAATTTTATGCACGTAAATGTAGTCATAAAAAAAATAGTTAAAAAAGAAAATATTGTCATGTATATTATATATACTATCTAATACTAATACCAGCAAGATAGTAAATCCCCGGTTAAAATCACTGTGACGTTGAACAGGAATATATAATAAATTATATAATAAAGGATTAATGGACATGATCAGAATACATCATTCAAGTGCATGTATAAATTAAATGCAAATACCAAATTTATGAGAATTGTTGAAGGGAAATCTAGAGTATTGAATACTTTATTATGCACACTCTATCTCTGTACACTGTTCCTAGATGGTCTTGTCACTTATTTCCACCTTTCACACACACTTTCTTATAAAAACACCAACTTTAATCCTTTTTACCACATTAAACAACATCCCAATTGTAAAGCACTATGGAATATGTTGGCGCTATATAAATAAATGATGATGATGATGGTACAACCCTCACAGAGTTCTTTGTCCGATAGTTCCGCTATCAAAGCGATATTTGACAGTATACACACATATGCCTGTTATAAATAGCTGACACTCATCGTGCCTGATTCATTAAGGAACGTAAAGGTGTCATACCCCTTGTATTTTTATTACAGAGCTTTTCCATCCCCTAAGTGCTAGATCTCTCTAACCTATGACTATTAAGGCTCTACAAAAGCAAGCTCCTGACAGACAGAAGGATGGATAGAAGGGGACGCATTATTTAGTAAATGTGCTTTAAACCATTGCAGCCAATTAGATATTTGATTTTTTTGTATTTTAACATCCACGTGACCAAGCAAAGGAAATATTATATTGGTTGTTCTGGTTCACTGTATATCGTACCACAATAAGTGTTATCAAACAAGAGCTTTAAAGCTGCACTATCGGCCCCTCTGGACAGAGCTCCAGGTGCTGCTCCATTCTCCTGGTCACCTCCACCACCTAATGCCATCATTTAAAGGTGATAAACCTTTAGTTTTACAGAACTGGCCTCAAAAATGGCCCCAGGTCTCTGTCTGGGGGTGAGCTTTTGTCAGGGGCGGATCTAGACATTTTCTTAGCAGTGGCACACTAAGTATATGTGCCAGGTGGCCGAGAAGCAGGCAAAGGATGCTGGCCGATTGGAAGCGCTAGTGGCCCTTGCACTGCCACCTTTTGCTAGGTGGTACTGCAGCTTTAAACAGAATTAAACATTGTGGGACATTTACTAAGTGCAAATGGGCAATATCCTATAGCAGCTAAATAGACATCTGCTTGTCTTACTTAACTTGCTCTAGATTGATCAAAGTTCATTGATAAATAAATGGTAATTGTTATTAATAATAATAATACTTGCATATTTGTTTTTGGCAGGATTAGTGCACAATTGCATTTGTATATGAAGCAAATGTAATTGAACATTTGAATTTATTTAATAAGGACAAAATGGTTATTTACTAAATAACCATTTTGTCCTTATTAAATAAATTCAAATGTTCAATTACATTTGCTTCATATACAAATAACTTCTTTGTGGTACTTCGACTGGGAAGTCATTTTTCTAAGCAGATCTAAAGTTTTCATTATTTTGTTTTAAGTCCTCCGTTCGACCAATTAATGTTTGCAGGGGTAGGAAGAGGCTTAGCATGGTGCAGGAAATCCCGCTCCCCTTTGCTTACTTGAGAAAACCGTTGTAACCTCGGCTTTGTGTGCTCGTGGAGTAGACATATGCTTGTAATTTAAAGCATGTTAGATAAGATGCACACAAAGCTTACGCCAACAATAACAAAAGGAAGCTTTTTACATGATAAATGTTGTTTGGGATAAAACTGTTATAATATTGCTGATGGGTTTGCAGAAATCTACACTCACAATGATATAGAATGTATTTATATTGCAAAGTACACATTGGGATCCCATTTATCAGATTGTGTCAGGATCATAGCTTCATGTCGATTAGAGAATGGAAAAATACATCCACGGACTGAAGCAAAATAAAACCAAGTTGGATGTCTGAGCTTGTTATACATCTATAGATTGTAAGTTTGCTAGCAGGGTTCACCTACCTCTTTGTCTGTATGTATTACCCAGTATTGTCTTATTAATGTTTGTTCCCAATTGTAAAGCGCTACAGAATTTGCTGGCACTATATAAATAAATGATGATATCTATTGGCTACACTTTATGACGCACACTTCATACATGAGCAGGGTTCTGTAATCCTGAAAAAAAGGTTAGAAATGGCTTTAAAAATTGCATCTTCGTTTTAAATTCATCCATGGATTTCAATAAAGCCGTGTTCAAAGGTTCGAGCAGTGCCAGGCAACATCTCCTTCTTCGAAGGTCACATGTGCGGCCCTCCAAACTTTCAGAGGGCCACACAGAGGAAGGAGGAAGATGACTGCTAAGCGGGCTGCTAGCATCTCAACACTGGTTTAGAGAGTAGCTACCCCCCAAAAAAGTTTGTTTTGGTTGATGGTCGATAAGATGAAATAAAAACATGTTTTTCATTGTTATCTTCTTTGCTTCATTCTCTGGATCCACCAGGGTCATAGATGGGTGTAACAGCCCCACTCATCTGTTCACTCATGTCGTCCATGGGAGAAGGGGTATAGACACCAACACGGCCGGGCAAGAAGGGGAGCATAGAGTGTGGCTTGGGGCCCAGCTTAGACCCTAGTAGTTAAATGTTTTATCTGATTGAGCTCCAAGCAAAATGACATTTTTAGTTTTGTGTTGTATTATGTTTTTTTTTATGGGTTGTGTTACCCTTTAAGAAGTGTGTAATTCACAATTCAATATTGGAAACACATGAACCCCATTGAGCTGTGAGACTTTTAGGGGCGTATTCAATTGTTAGCGTTAACGCTAACAAACGAGCTCTCGAAAAATCTTAGCGTTAATACGGTAATTACTCGAAGGAATTTCAGCTCGCAGCTCCCTGAAATTCCGCGAGTAAACTACTGTATTAACGCTTTTCGTGCGCAATATTACCGTATAAACGGTAATATTTTTTCAGCGCTCGTTTTGCAGCGTTAACGCTCACAATTGAACACGCCCCTTACAATGGTTTGGACACCCTAGTGTAATGTCTAGAAAAATTAAAAATAAATAATAAGATAATAATTTTACTTAATAAATTGCATGCTGGGCTGTGTATTTATAAGTAAAAATTGGTATTGAAAAAGAATCTAAGACCTGGTTTAGATTTCTCAGCCAGTTTTACTCATTTTTATAAACAAACAAACTGGTGCCTATGTTATTAGTACCACCTTTATGGTTACATGTGGTTACAGTGCATGGCGTTGTTCAGAATTTATTTGTATGTCCGCTCCAGCTGTATTTCCCAATGAATTTAAATAAATTGAGTCCCATCTTTTTGCATAATTAACACAACCAAAAATGTGTGATTTTTATGGGAATTATTTTAGTGTAAAATAATATAAAATACCTTAAGTGAGAGATGTGTGTGTTACCACGCTGGAATATTTAATGCATTTACCAAGCAGCACTAAAACGCAGCTGAATTACATCTGTAGTTTACTGAAAACATGGCTGACGTGAAGAATGAGTCCTCTGACCCCAGAAGGAGAAACAAAACAGGAAGCAGCACAAGGTAAAAGAAAACACAGGAAACAAATAATACACACACTAGTATTACATTTCATACATAAGTTACATTCCTGTAATGAGTGGGGGTTCCAACAATGGTTACACCAATACAGAAGCATCTTTAACACCACAATAACGAAACACATATACTGGTGTCCACAGCCAGCATATACATTGCAAACCACCCATTTACTATGGGAGAATGAGAAAACATAACTGAATCCATATTTTAATATGGTCTGGTTCTTTCAGCATCAAGTAATAGAGCTTTGAGATAGGGAGGTACCAGGAGCAGAACAGTGTATTACCAGGACTAATAACAAAATTTGGAAAGAGTTGGCCTAACGATGCTGCACTAGTGGGGGGTATGACTGAGCATGCGCAGGCCCTCTGCTCTAAGCAGGGGCTTCAGATGGGGTGCAGGGCCCTCAGGCAAGGGGGGTTGAATACATGAGTGTAAGTGCTACATATTGCATTTTGGTCCAGCTAGAATGCAAAGGTGAGAAATGCTTAGTGGGCTATATGATCCAGTCACATAGTAATGTTGGTCAGAGGGTTGTTGTCTTGTGTGAACTCTTTAAAGGGTGGCAATAGGGTAACTTACTGAGTTTAAGAGTGTGGTTGAGGAATATTATAATATAAGCTTTGCTGAAGAAGTGAATTTTCAGAAAGCGCTTGAAGGTTTGTAGACCAGAGGAAACTATTCTATGAAGGAGGGAATTCCACAAATTAGGTGCAACCCAAAAAAGTCCTGTAACTGAGCATGGGAGCATGTAATGAGGGTGGATGAGAGACGCAGATCTTGTGCAAAGCAGAGCTGTTCAGTTGGGAGATATTTTGAGACAAGTGAGTTTTATGTTGGTGCAGTTTTATTGACGGCCTTGTATATTAGTAGAAGAATGTTGTATTGGATTTGGTAAAAAAAACAGGCATCCACTGTAAAGACTAACAGAGTGGCTCAGCAGAGGAAGAACGATTTGCAGAAAAGTCAGTCTAGCTGCTGCGTGCAAAGTTGATTGTAGGGGTGAGTCTCTGATTTGGAGATTATTTTTTAAGACCATTAAGCAGGGAATTGCATTAGTCAATGTGGGAGATGATGAGTGCATGAATTATGGTTTTTGCAGTGTCTTATGTGAGATATGTACATATACTGGAAATGTTTTTTAGATGTATGCAACATGATTTAAATATAGAGTTGATATGGGGAACAAAGAATAGTTTTGAGTCAAGGATCACACCTAGGCAGCAAGCTTGCAGTGTGGGATTTATGGTCCCGTTGTCAACAGAAATAAAAATGTCAGGTAAATAACTTCAGTTGGCTGGTGGGAATATTAACAGTGCCTTTGAAAGATTGAGTTTGAGTTGGCAAGTGGACCTCCTCACCTTCAAATGTGTTTGCATTATGATGACTTTGGGTCCTACTTTTAATTGAGAGCCTATTGTAGTGGTGAAGTATTATTTTTTTTTTCTTATTTATTTCCTCTTATTGGGGAGTCCGCTATTACCAAGATTTAACAAAACAATTTCCGGCAGTGCAGCTGAATGATACTTAGTTGCCCCAGAGATACTGGCCCAGAGCAGTGCTTCATTGGACCAGTCTTTACAGATGTCTGCAGATGGATACATGCGTGAGCCGGCTTGTCGGATTTGGGCTTCAGTAAGGTAAATAAAAAAAGTCTATAAATAGTTTTATTTGGTTGTAAAAGTTAAACATTTTTTAAATGCTACTGATTTTGTTTGTTAAAAAAAGATTTATTCTCAGAATAAAGCATTTTTTAAATTATTATGATCTATTATTGTCATTCCAAGCCAGTTACAACAGAACAGGTTTTGCAGTGGTTCTGCTGCAATACTTGTGTAATAAGATTTCTTATGCAATTGCATAGGGCTGCCTTCGCCACTGTATCTTGCCACACATAATAATGCTATCGCCAGTGCAACCTTTTTCATATATTTAGCGATGCGGCCGTGAACAAAAACATCTTTTTTTTTAGTCTACATATCTTGGTTGAGCCCTGGGAACATTCTAATGCTAGGGCTAGATGGAACCAACCTTGGACACAGATTGATTCTATCTAGTTCTGCAGATGTCAAAGTTATACACAAAAGCATTGCTTAGATTCAGAGCTAATACAACACTCCAGTGAAGCACTTAAAAAACAAAAACGAAAAAAACCACACCACAACATGTGCAATCATTACAAAGCAGTGGGTTGCCAGGTGAAAATGTTGCACTATTTTTGTGGTTATCTCACTTGCTTTTAATAAAAATCATAGGCAAACTGAGGGGAGGGGGGTCCTAGTGCCTGGAAACCCCCCTCCAAGCCTGGGGCACTGTATAATTGAGGTGGCTGGACCCTGCCCCCGCTTCACACGGCTCTGCTTGAAAAGGGAGAGCTGCGTGCACCTAACAGTAGTCCACGCAGCATTGCACAGGTATATTATAGGGATAGGAAGAGTTGGAGAGCAGTCAAGCATTGTCTAAAATTATAGCTATGCCCCCATGCATGCTGGTCACGCCCACTGGCGGCATGGTGTGGAAACCCCCTCTGCAAATCCTGCGTTTGCCCCTGAAAATGTACTACAGTAAGTCTGGATAATGCCCGACTAAGGCTGTAACTTTTTGGTGTTCATTTACATGCAGTTTTTTAATAGCGCCAGTTGTTATAAATACAATTGTCCAACTAATTTATCTTGGTATCCATTTGGAAAACACCAAAACCTGCAAGTATGCTTAGCAATAGGTGAACAATTAAAACAAATTCCACAACTATCTTGTATGTATCGCATGCATATATATTTTTTTAATATAGACTCTGGAATGCGTTACTTTAGATTACTAATACTATAGAGACATAGGGCTAGATTTACTAAGCTGCGGGTTTGAAAAAGTGGGGATGTTGCCTATAGCAACCAATCAGATTCTAGCTTTCTTTTATTTAGTACCTTCTACAAAATGACAGCTAGAATCTGATTGGTTGCTATAGGCAACATCCCCACTTTTTCAAACTCGCAGCTTAGTAAATCTAGCCCATAGTCTCATTGGGCTAATTCACATGCATAAAAAGTTTGAATTCTTGTAAAATATAAAAATAGCAGCTGCGATAACTGGGACTGCGTTAGTACCAGGACACATGCGATCTAGCTGTAAAACAGCCAATTGTAAAGATCACCTCATCTAATTACATTTGTTTTCCTTGACATGTGTCTGCCCACACAAGCAATAAATGTAATGACTGTGCAAAGAAAATAAAAAAGGCAGCCTCACAAATGCTAATACAGATGTGTACAAATTGTATACTGTCTTAACGATTCATCATACAGCGCCAAGATGTTGTGAAGAGCCTAATGGCTGTTGCTTTATTAGACTTTTACAGTCCTGTTCCATGAACTGAACACCATCTCCTAATCAATCAATTCACGTTACAACACTCAGTGGTCTATAATCTGTCTTTATCTTTCTCTCTGTTGAGATTGACAAACCATTTTTCTTTAATACAATTAGTTGTATCAGCAAGTTAGCACCCGGTTCCAGTTCAAGCAGAGGGAGCCTGTTATCTGCACAGATCCAAATCTATCTGTAAAAGGTAATTGCTGTCATGTTTGGTTACTAGTGCTGGCTATCACCTGCAGCGACAGATCATAAATAACGGCAATGAAATTTGGCCACATCTTCATAGGAGGACATTTTCCTGTGTATGACAGTAAAGGTTGTCAAAGTGATGCTTCAGGTGCTTTGTATTAAGGTATGTGGATGATACACAAACTCCACATCCTTTGTCTGCCCCAATGAAATAAACCAATTATATGTATTTGTCCTCTTTTATCCACTGACTCTTGCTGTGCCGAGTTCTCCCTCTCTTTGTTTCTAACTCCTATTTTTGGGTTCGGTGATTTCTCTCTATAGAAGCCCTGCACCTCTGTCAAGATCTCTTTGTTCTTGGGTTTCTCTCACTTTTTTATTTCCTGGCTGAAATATCCTCTCTGGGACTAATCCTATTGTGCATACCCCTTCCCTGTTACTTTTTTGTTTGTACTTCTTTAGTAGTTTTTCCACTTTAATCTCTTGTGATAGGCAGTCGATGTTATTGCATCTGAACAAATTGACCTTATATTCCTGGATTTCCATTAGCCTGTGCTAGCTGGGAGTCTTTTTTTTTTATTTCTTTCCTTTTAGACCATAGGATGGAAGAATAATAAAAAAAAAAAAGACTCATATCAGTGGACTAGTAAATAAGGCAGGCAGAATTGTTCTTGTTGCTCTGTGTCACAACAGGTAAGCAGATGTGTCTACACATGAGATGGGGTTGTATCTAAGTGTAATGGGGATAAACGGATAGGCCAGTAGAATTCTCTGAAGGTGGAGATCCCCTTTAAGTTTTCAGATATGTTTTGCCAAAGACAAGAAGCAACGGTTTCACTGTCCTTTTTCTGTTATTTTCCTCATAAGAAAATCCACATCCACATGTTGCATGACTCTTTAAAGTGTTCCATAATGGACTGACAGTGATGTGAAATCACATCTAAGTATCAGGATCACCTCATACCAGCGTCTTGTTTTTCTAAGATATGATTGTACTCCTGTGCCTACATGCGTCAGTACAAATCAATAAATATCTTCAAAGCTGTCATTCCTTTTTTGGGTTTAGCTCCCTGTCTATTAAACCATCAAGGACTTCATTTATCAATTTATTTATATTTCCCATGCCTGTAAATCAAATAGGGCAAAACTTGCATAGATGTATGTTTTAACTGGCTCAGTCAGTGGAGGGGGGGGGTGATTCAGTTGCTAACAATGTGCCCACAGACATCACCGCGATGTCCAGCTGAACGCATTGACGGCCAATACGGCAGGGTATCTCGGCTCATTTTTACTCGCACCTCTATGGGGCGAGAAGAAAAATGAGTGGAGATTCCAGCCTGAACGTAAACATTCCGTAGACACTCCTTGTCGAATCTCTCCCAGTGTGTTTCCCGGCCAGTCACATGGGCCTATTTATTAACTGGTGATAAAGATGGTTTTCTATTGCATCTTATTTCAGCCATAGCACACGTCCTGTCGTCATCATGTACTAATAAAATATCATTGGAACAGCTAAGTGATACTTCCAGGAGCGGAGCTGTAGGCCGAGAGCTCCAAGACTTAACTATAACCAGCCTGGGTAGGATAAAAAATAAAAATAAACATTTTACTCCCAGCAAAACTGTGAATATTGGTCTGGTTATTAAGTTGCATTCTACCTCTGATTGATAGGGTTAATTTGTTGCAGCAAAAGAAGCATTTTTAATTGAGGATCAGACAAAGGTTGAGAATTTTCAGCTTGACCTATGGACTAAACAGAAGGTTTTGTAGTGAAAACAGAAAGGTTCAGACAAAAGCGATGTTTAGTCTATGAACTTTCTTTTTAATATCACAAATTCCTCTTAATATAAATGATACTCACTACCCTATGTAAGTAAATATTGCACTTAATTTAATCCAACAGAGGAAAAAAAAGTGTGTGTGTATATATATATATATGTATATATATATATATATATATATATATATATATATGTATATATATATATATATATATATATATGTATATATATATATATATATATATATATGTATATATATATATATGTATATATATATATATATATATATATGTATATATGTATATATATATATATATATATATATATATATATATGTATATATATATATGTATATATATGTATATATATATATGTATATATATGTATATATATATATATATATATATATATATATGTATATATATATATGTATATATATGTATATATATATATGTATATATATGTATATATATATATATGTATATATATATATATGTATATATATATATATGTATATATATGTATATATGTATATATATATATATATATATATATGTATGTATATATATATATGTATATATATATATATGTATATATATATATATGTATATATATATATATATGTATATGTATATATATATATATATGTATATATATATATATGTATATATATATATATATATATGAATATATATATATATATATATATATATATGAATATATATATATATATGAATATATATATATATATATATATGAATATATATATATATATATATATATATGAATATATATGAATATATATATATATATATATGAATATATATATATATATATATGAATATATATATATATATATGAATATATATATATATATATATATGAATATATATATATATATATATGAATATATATATATATATATGAATATATATATATATATATATATATATGAATATATATATATATATATGAATATATATATATATATATGAATATATATATATATATATATGAATATATATATATATATATATATGAATATATATATATATATATATATATGAATATATATATATATATATGAATATATATATATATATATGAATATATATATATATATATGAATATATATATATATATATGAATATATATATATGAATATATGAATATATATATATATATGAATATATATATATATATATATATATATGAATATATATATATATATATATATATATATATATATATGTATATATGAATATATATATATGAATATATATGAATATATATATATGAATATATATATATATATATATATATATATGAATATATGAATATATATATATATGAATATATATATATATATGAATATATATATATATATATATATATATATATGAATATATATATGAATATATATATATATATATATATATGAATATATATATATATATATATATATGAATATATATATATATATATATATATATATATATATATGAATATATATATATATATATATATATATATGTATATATATATATATATATATATATATATATATATGAATATATATATATATATATATATATATGAATATATATATATATATATATATATATATATATGAATATATATATATATATATATATATATATATATGAATATATATATATATATATATATATATATATGAATATATATATATATATATATATATATGAATATATATATATATATATATATATATATATGAATATATATATATATATATATATATATATATGAATATATATATATATATATATGAATATAATGTTTGTCCCTGGCCATGCCTTTTGAAGTGCTAGCCTGTCCAAATCTGTCCTTTCCGTCTCCCCCAAACCCTTCATTGCTGTGCGTACCCGTGCCATGCAGAGCAGCAGTGGACAGGCTCTCCCCCAACCGAGATAAAGCTGTCCCGATTGGAATGGCAGGACAGAGCCTTAAAATCGGGACGGTTGTGTGGTATTTTATTGTCCTGTTATGGTATTGTATCGCTCAGTAGTTTGGTTACTTTATAACTCACAGGTGTAAGGTGGAGCATGATGTTGCTGCTGACTGTGGCTTGGGTTGTTTTACCCAAGCACCGAATGTTTGGATTCTATGGGGCAATCACTGTTCAACTACCTTTTCTGCCAGTCCCCACAAACACCCACACTGAATAAATAAACATATAATACATCAATGCCATGCAATAAAGTTTAATATTTTACATCATCTGATGTTTGAACAGTTGTTCTCACGTAAGCAATATGGGGGACATATTTGGTCTGAAATCTTTGTGAGTTTTCTACATTTCTCTTTCTACAGTGAACTTGTGATCGTAACATTATTACATCGCTAAATACCAATGTGTATTGTGATAATATTGATTTGTATAAGAGCTTGGATATGCATTAACCTTGAGGACAAAGCTGTCATTCTGTAATAATTGGAAAAAATAAACTCTTCTCCTAACCTCACTCTCTTTTGTAATGAGATTTTTTTTCTTTCTGCACACCTGTCATTATTTAATAAATTGTATTTGAAAGGGAAATGTAATGTTGTTTTCAGAGAAAGTTTCTATCTGTGAAGTATGCACTAAAGAGTCCGGAAGCTTTATTTAACCTTAAGGAAAGTGCAATCTTTGAGCTAGGAACAGAATACTGGATTATAGTATATGGGATATTAAGCACTATTGAGCTCTCTGTGGAGTCCTGTCATCTAACCAGTCCCCAGATGTGGTGTAAGGTCACATATAGAGGGTGTAGATAGTTCAGTCCAGACCTGTTACAGAGTACCATCACTGTCAATATTGAACATAATATTTATGATGTTTTCAACAGATCTCTTTATACAATTCAAGAACATTATTTTGAGGTTTCTGATAACTCGAGGTTTCACTCTAAAGCTGCTCATACATTTCTATATCCATTATCTCAGCCTCACCAGCCAGTCAGTGGTCTGTGTCCAATTTGGCCAAATACATTGGACAGATCTGATCACTTGATGCTCAGGGTGAACAGCCAGAACACATGAAGCCCAGTTAGTGACTATGCACTACAACAGCTCATCATTCAACAGGAATTTCAGGCAGTTCCTCAATTGTCAACTTGTTGAGTTCTAATTGTTCTGCCTGATCACTGAATGACCACCTATGTGCCTACTAAATTCCCTAACATATAGACACACACACACAGACTAGGGTCAATTTGATAGCAGCCAATAAACCTTCTAGTATATTTTTGGAGTGTGGGAGGAAACCAGAGCGCTTGGAGGAAACGCACACAAACACAGGGAGAACATACAAACTCCACACAGATAAGGCCATGATCGGGAATTGAACTCATGACCCCAGTGCTGGGAGGCAGAAGTGGTAACCACTGAGCCACCGTGCTGCACAAGAGATGCAGCTGCTGAATGTCTCATTCAATTAAGCCATCTACATGTGTCACCATATTGGACACTTCTGTCGGTCGTCAGGTTGAGTGTCACGGGCACTAGGAGTCTTTACCCAGGTATCACCAGATGATGGACTTACCAGAGCAGTATAGGTGGTAATATGGTACTCTGGTAGCGGGGTGATCACGGAACAGGGGACAGCAGATGGTAAGAGAATGCTCGTGGAGTCTATGACTAGCAGCACTGGTAATATATAGATAACTGTACCCGAGGAACTGGATGGACAAGGAAACGTGAGGGTAGTCAGTGGTCTGCGGATAGCAAGTTGTACCACTGCTAAAGTGAGGAGGAATGTCCAGAAGTAACGAGGAGGTGATGAGAGTCAGCGGTCTGCGTATAGCAAGTTGTACCGCTGTCTAGGTGAGGGGATGGAATCCAGGTGATGGTATCCGGGAAGTCAGTGGTCTGCGTTAGCAAGTTGTACCACTGCTATGTGAAAGGATACTGGAAACTGGTGACTCAGGAAACAGGGAACAGTGGTCTGCCTCTCGCAAGTTGTACCACTGAAATATATATGTGAGGAGGAGCACGGGGAGATAAATGCAATGCAGAGTATACACGGGCACACTGAACTTGATCCCACGATGATATGCACAAAATAGTAATAACTGAGCAGCACTGCACAAATATACAAAGTCACAAGAACTATCCAGGCTAAAAGGTAACACAGTCAAATGATGGCAATAGTCTCAGTGGATAGGAAACTCCAGAGGAGAACAACTCAGTCCAGCTAGATATGCAATACACCAGCACAGTCAATGAGAAGTATGCATACCGTGGTTCAGGAGAGCAGGCTGTCAGAAAGAAGTGCAGGGATACCTGAACGGCTGGAGGCCGGCAGGATACGAAGTCCCAGGAGGGTGAAAGCGGTCACCAAGTAGGTGCAGCGCACAATAGGTAGACCAGCAAGGATATAAACAATACTCAGGAAGCAGTAGTATATAGAACTGGACACCCGGAGAACACAGGAGAGTAGAGGCGGTCTAGCCGAGATGAAAGCAGCGGAGCGTTGATCCGATGCAGACAGGCGAGTTGACACAGGCAGGAACACTGTAGAAGCACGGAGACAGCGGATCGGCTGGCTGCAGACACGAGGAGTACTGGAGGGTTGCGATGAGCAGGACACTGCAGATACACGGAGGCGGCGGATAGGAATCAGCTGGTGCAGTCACGATGAAACACGGGAGAGTTGAGATAAGCAGGATACTGTAGATACACGGAGGCAGCGGATAGGAATCAGCTGGTGCAGTCACGATGAAACACGGGAGAGTTGAAGTGAACTGGAAACTGTAGTAGCACAGAGGCAGCGGATAGGAATCAGCTGGTCCAGTCACGATGAAACACAGGAGAGTTGAAGCGGTCTGGAAACCACAAACGAACAACAGGAATCAGCAGGAGCTGAATACACAAGGAAACACAGGAACACCTTCAGAGGCTCATGACGAATGAGACTCCAAGATCAGGCAACGAGGTATTGACCACAGGTGCTTTAAATAGGGAGTGTTGCCTGATCAGCCAATTAACTAAAAGGGACATGTACTGAAGGTTTGAAAGGGCTGCACATGCGCAGACCCTCAGGATAGTGGACGGCCACGGTTCCTAAACACACGAGAAGTAGCACTCACAGTCCGGTGAGTGACATTGAGTAGCTCTCTGGGCCGTGTGTCAAACCTGCACTCCTCCAGAACTGTCTCATCCATCGTTGTACGTATGTAATATTTTTAACATACTTGCTTACTCTTCTCCGGGATGTCTGGGAAGCTCTCCCGGACTGCTGAGGAAGAAGACCACCCTCCCACATCATGCATGCCCAGTTCAACAGTGGTGTGGGCAGGTCTATAATGACGCAATTTGTTGCAAATCATGTAATCATGGCCCCAACTCCTTGCAGCATTGATGACATGAGTTGCGCCTTTGCGCACCAGGGGCTGGGGCTATGATAAAGCTAATCATATTGCTAGGCCCCCTGCACTTGCCTCTTGGACCTCCCCTCCAGGATCTCTCAAGTTTGATTTCTTATTTATATATTTTTCAAAATGTGGACACTTATCCAATTTTTGGGGTGAGTTATCATTGATTTTGGTTGGACACCCCTACACATTTATGAAATATGTTGTAATGCTGCTTACTGGAAAAAAAATTGATACAATTACAAGAAAACACTGGTTTATCTAGTTTGCCTTATCAAATTGTGAGTAGTCAAGTTACAAGGTGCAATTTCCTTTGTTTGATGCCTGTAACTGATACAGTTGAGCATAACATTGTATTACTGCTATTCCTCTTAATGAGTAACTATTATACAATTGAGAAACTAATAATGGATTAATAAAAATGTTTATTTTTAGTTCTACATGATATGATCAGGTCTTTATATAGTAGTGACAACTTTCGTGTTTACCTCTGCTATGCTTCCCCCTCTTGTTATAAGCATTGCCATGTATTTCCTACAACTCAGACCTTTGCTTATTTTAGCATGATCGTCTTATAGACACTGACCTGAGAGTATAGATTTGTGATTGAGATTTTTTTTCATTGGGTCAGTAGATGGAGGTCAAGAAGTTAACCGTTTTCTCATGCTGATTAGACTGTGACCTCCCCAGGTTAGTAAACAGACTGGTTCTGAGTGACAATGACTAAACAACATTCTATCCTGTAAAATCATTACTCATACCTCAGATAAAGATTGACAGCTGTAGAGGTAAACAGACTGAAATCACTGCCTGCTTTTATATGGCCTTCACAGTAGTTTTATCCAAATATTTTTTCAACCATGTAATGCCATCTAAACATCCTCAAAATAAAAACCTAGTGTACCTTTTAGCTACACACAATTGGGGCACCCGTTTTGTGGTGGAAACCACTATTCACTCAATCACTTGTTTCCTCATTGAGGTGAATTTATAGGTTGCTATTATACATATTGATTTATTATTAACTACTTGGTTTATTATTAAGTACTAATTATTATTATTAATTATTAGGCCAATCACCCGATAAACCACCTCTCGGCCACATATCGCGTCAGTGTGGTATAATCAACCGATGAACGACAATCATTCCAAAGTGTTGATTGTCATTTCATTTGGTTAGTTGTACTGTTTAATAATCTAATTCCAATCACCTTCCGATCACGTAGTGTGTATGTTCTCACAGTCATGATATCCATAGAGTTTACAATCAGTGTGACACAAATGAATGAGTGAATATTATGCTGTCATTCTCTAAACGACTAGAGGTCCAGATGAAGAGCACAGATCTGAAGGTAAAACGTGTCAGTGTGTATACATGAATCACACAACCGATCGGACCTCCAGTCGTTGGTAAAATCGTTGTAGATAACATATCGGTCGGAAAATTCTTCAGTGTGTACCTAGCGTAGGTCAAAGTTTAGCATGATTCCAGTCTGAATAATAACAGAAACTCAATGTTGTAAATATGTCAAATATACATTAATAAAACTATTTACATACTGTAGTATGATTGATGCATTGTATACTGGTCATACTACATAGATGCTATGTGAAAGTGGATGGTTGGTCAAATTTTGATCTTCTGTATAAGTTTAACTGAAAGTGATTAATTTTAAGGAAGAAGAGCCAACCTTGTGAACGTGTGGTTGCTGGGTAGTAACATCGGACATAATGTAAATAGTATGTCACATAGCCACATTTTTTCTCATCTTTTGCAGTGTGCTGAAACAGAATAAGAATTTAAATGAAGTTTTTCTGTCCTGGTTGTCCCTTCCTTGGTTTTCTCAGTGCTGTGTTGAGGGGCTGTGATATAAACCCTTCTCAGCATTGGATTTATTTAAGATCTGATGAGCCCTTTGTATGAAATATGTGTTTATGGAGATCTCTCAAAGAAATTGGCACCAACCACTTTATTGTAACAAGAATGTGGGGTTCACAAATAGTGAGGACTTAGGGTGCTCCTAAAAATGTGTTCGTTGACACTACTCAATAGACCTAGGTGTCCAGCAGTTATGAGGTCTACCACACACTAATATAATAAAAGAAGAGAATATGTGAATTATTGCTGAAAAAGGTTCTCCGCACAAATACGCCACCGATGGGATTTATTTTAATATTACAACCATAGCAGATAAATATTGTTTCTAAAAAAAATTGTCCCAAGAGATACAAATATAGAAACAGTTGAAAATGGGGATAAAGAATGTCAATTGTTGTTTTTTGGTCAAAATAATTAAACAATTACTAATGTAATGGTAATTCATCGGACCAACAATTCCTCCAAACTTTGATAAAATCAAAGCAATGAAGCTTCTAGGAATATGTAGCAATGAAAATGAGTAATGCAGTAAATAGGTGCAATATAATAATTAATTTATTACTCTCCAATTGTGACAATAAAATCTCTGGTCAACAAATCAAACTATGAAGTCCAAAAGAAAAAAAAGAAAAGACTAATACCTGGATTAAATAATTACATAGACAATTAAGATTTTTAATAGATTACATTATTTTTGGATAATTTTTAACTAGAATTATTGGTGACGTAGTTTGATGTGTTTTATATATTATCTATGTAACTATTTTTCTCCCTTTGCTTGCAATTATAATATTCATAAATGATTTTTGTTTTTAGCCAAAATATGTATTGTCACAGCCAGAGAGTTATAAATATTGTGAATATTTTGCTAGTTTCTGGACTGGTTCTTCTTTTTGGGTGCAAACAATTCACAGAGGTACAGAATATGTTGGCACTATATAAATAAATGATGATGATGATGGTTTTGATTATATTATACTATTTTGACGTTATTACTGATTTGATGAAGTACTGTTATATTATTTGTTTACATTGTTTCAAATTTAGTGTTTTGTTTTTTTTTAGGTTATAAGGATTGATCGTTATACTCTATTTTTTTTCCTGAATTTGTATCTCTAGTAGAAATTGGAACAAGTATTTATAGTTTGTTGATGCCATAATTACTTTCTCATTATTAAAACCATTGGCTCTTGTATTTGGCTCCAGAAATAAAAGGCCTCCTGAGCTGCCACCTCATTGGCTGTCCTAGCAGTTCCAGACCTTTGGATTGCAGAACATGATGCACCAGAATTCCCAGTATTTCTGTTCCTGAAAATATATATTATTTGAAAGACAAACCTATATCCTGACATTACCAGTCATGTTCATTAATACTTATATAATAACTTAATTAAATATCACAAATTATCCCACAACCAAACAACAATCGTTTAATGGAAGCTAATTTCCTCTCATAGTGAGGCCTACGAGAAAAATAAAATTCCTACATGGGATACTCAAATTATAGTGAAATGTAGAAGGTGATTTAAGGTAACTAAATTTTTTAAATAGGTTCCATCATATCAGCATTATTTGTTTCCTAGTGACATTCAGAAATGGGGTGCTCTTGGGAAACTTTTATTCAAAGTACTCAAGTGCAATCCAATGACCTCAGCACTGAACAGCTATTTTAATTACCTTTGTGACATCACCACAACCAGCACACAACCAAAGAACCAAGCTTTGGCACACAAAGTAAAGATGCAAACTACATTCCTGCCCTCAGATGATGGCAACACATGTTAACTGCCATTTTTGTAATCTTGTCTATTTTAATAACCATAAATTAATCCAAGAGATGAGAAAAACAGGGGATTCTGCTCCAAAAAAAGCCTTGCTCCCAATTAGTTGCTTTTCCTGTTTCAGCTCCTTCTCTGCATAAAACCCACTTACAGAAAAACGATCAATCTCTACAGTCAGTGCTGTAAAGTTGCCCACCGCTAATTGTGTTTGCATGGGTCTCTAGCAATAAAGGGCATATGGATTACTATAATACAAAAACAAAATAAAACACATTTTCCAAGATATGAAGCAACTTTTCTTGACAAACAGTCACTTTGCTTCCACAATCATTTTTACTCTATCAAACTTCAAAAAGGAAACAATAGCAGAAATGACTCCTTTAGCAAGCTTCTGGGTAGATGTCGTTTCTAAACTGGATTACAATAGAATCTTCAAGCCTCCCTGGCCTCTGATAAGCTTAGCTCAGAGCATGACAAGATAAATTTAGCAAACAATCAAACCAGATGTCTCCCGCAGGGCAGATACTGACAGATAGCCCTATATCCCGTTTTCATATATTTCTCCAACTTCTTTCTTTCTTCTTTCTGTACAGTTTTTCTTCTAGTGGAAAGATAACCTCCAGACATTTGCTTCCTGCTGAACACCAGCAGGCCTACAGATTTGTTACAGATTCTGAGAAGTTCTTGAGAATTTGCCACAGCCTCAAGCTGTCACTGTATCTGTTTTATAATTTTGAATGATTTGAGTGAGAGCTTCAGAAAAAGGAAGTCACAATATTCTCAGTGATTTAAAGATCTGCCACAGAGTAAGGTAGAAATAATTATTTATACGACTGTAGAAATGACCATTGTGACCAGCCCCAGATTTGTGGAAAGGCCATATAGACACAGTCCTTGGGCTGCAGAATTGCAGGGCCATTATCAATATGTATTATTTTCCTGCAGGAGGGTTGTGATTTTTTTAAAACTTTTGTTTTCTTTACCAAATTTTACAAAACATCATCATTATTATCCTCATCACCACCACTATCATCCTCATCATAAATTTATAGGGCGCCACAGATTCTGTACCGCTGGACAATCATCTTACATATATGACATACATGAATATAATAGATATACTAACAGATACATGAATACTATTAAGCATAATTTCTGTGAGGAGTTTGTATGTTATTTCTGTGTTTGCGTGGGTTTCCTCCGGGTGCTCCGGTTTCCTCCCACACTCCAAAAGCATACTGGCAGGTTAATTGGCTGCTATCAAATTAACCCTAGTGTGTGTCTGTCTGTCTGTGTATGTGTGCGTGTTAGGGAATTTAGACTGTAACCCCCAATGGGGCAGGGACTGATGTGAGTGAGTTCTCTGTACAGCGCTGCGGAATTAGTGGCACTATAAATAAATGGTAAAAATAATAATAATTAGACATACATGGATAGTTATATGCTAGCAATGTGTAACTAGCATGGTTACCAGTACCAATTCCATGTGAGTGAATGAACAAACAGAAAATTCAGCATTCTACATCAGGGTCATACAAGGTTAACAGACATGAGATAACAAAAGGGCATAAGAACATACATTTCGATATTGCTGTCACATAAAATGACACATAAAAGTGACGGTGTTTGTACAAATACAGTTATATTGGACAACTCTAGTGACCACTAATATGGCAAATATGTTGTACAAACGACATAGCCTTTAAACTACTTACAGTAAGTTATGATGTAGTTTGATATCAGAGGTCCTGAACAATATCCTAGGCTAATGATAAAGGTGATTTACACCATGCCTTCCATGTTATAAGGTGCTTATCGGAACACCTCTGGTGTTTATTTATTTTCTCATATTGCAGCGCCACCTTAATAAGGGCTTTCTACTGCAATATACAAGGAGGTGTGAGGCTTCTCTGCCTCAAAGTAATTTCCTTCCTTACAAAAAGAATAAAGAATAAACACAAGTATGGTGTTGCAAGATCTCCTGATCTAGTAAGCCGCCAAACAGACATATCATGTGTGGTCCATAGTAATAGGTATAGGCATCAAGGCAGATAAAATCATTACTACTACTTAAAAAAAATGTGTATGTGGGCACAAATCAGCTCTTGTTTGAAAACTCTTTGAACATGCAGATGAAGTGATTATGCCTGTCCAATAAAGGCTGTGCGAGCTTGATGTATTCTATATAAAATAATTTGCTGCATGGGATACAAGATCATGGATAATGATGATATCTGTCACAATTGGTGGAGTTGTCATGGATCTACAGGACTGCTAGTTATAGACACTGATGTGCAGCGCTTAAGGGGCCACTGGTCTTCACAAGAGGCCCTCATAAGAAAGCAATGGACTTTACAGCAAGTCGCCACTTGCTTCTATCACAAGTTTTTCTACTCTAGGCAGCAGCTAACTACACATTGACCAGTAGTTACCAGTAGTTATACAACAAGACACAGACAAGGTCAAGGTCAGACCGAAGTTCATGGGTATAAGCTGATAGATGCAAAGTCAGCAGAGCCAAGGTCGGGATTACAGGCGAATAAGTGCAAGATGAGGTGATCTCAGGTAGATAAGGGAACCTTACGCAAGTAAGCAGACAAGGCTGTACAGGTACTAGCATATTCAGATTCAGTAATAATACAAAAGCAATAACATGCACCAAGGCTCAAAAGTTCTTGCTCATGCACCACACTAAGCTGGCCTTATAAATCTGGTGTCTACTGATTACACCAGGAGAGACCCCAACATGCAGCTACTCCCCCAAGAAGAGAAATGGACAGACAGAGCATGGCTATGCACCTAGGAAGGATATGAACTGGACAGGCCATCAAATACCACCATCAAGAGCAACATATTACAATTTCTTACAAAGAAATTTTGGTATAACATTTCACTTTAATTGACACCGTAGTTATCATGGTAGTTTCTTCTGGCCACGTGTGCGTGAACAAGGAGGATAGGTAGGTGAACACCAGAATACCTCAGTACAAGGATTCTGCCCCATTGCTGCATACACCACTATTTCCACCATTCTGTATTTCTATTTTAGAAAAGGTACAATCCTTTGCAGGATTACCAGAAACAGTAAAGGTTTTAAATATGGGCTATACAAAGGGATTATCCATAGCGCCAAATATTACTACCACACAGTTGCATAGATGAGTCCTGTTCTGTGTGCCTCCTGTGGATGCTGCTTCTCTGGATGCCTTACTGTCACAAAGTAGTAATCATATTTCCATCTCCAGGTTCAGGTCTCTGATGAAGATAGATGCTTTTGTCAGGAATGCAGTAAATTGGTACACACCAGTCACTACTTACTTACTAAAGGAACCGCTCTGGCTGGATGGTATTGAAACCTACCTGTGGGTGTTTTCCTCCTGCAAAAAAGGAATTCTATTCCCTGGTGACAGGCTTGGGACTGCAATGTGGTTGCCACATTCATCAGACGAATCTCCATGCTGTAGTTGCTACAGGAGGTGCAGTTGTAATTTATAGTGTTCTCTTCAGCAGTCCCGACACTCGGTAACACCATTGACAGAATTATTCAACCAGTCACTATTAACCGGCATAGTTCCAGAGGAAAGACTTAGGGCTAGATTTACTAAGCTGCGGGTTTGAAAAAGTGGGGATGTTGCCTATAGCATCCAATCAGATTCTAGCTTTCATTTATTTAGTACCTTCTACAAAATGACAGCTAGAATCTGATTGGTAGCTATAGGCAATATCCCCACTTTTTCAAACCCGCAGCATAGTAAATCTAGCCCTTAGTGTAGTTCTGCTGCACAAATGTGGAAGTAAAGAATCCCAAGTACCATGCATTTACTGGGGGGAGGTCATGTCAAACAAGTGCTTGGCGTTTTTGGCTGGATGTCTTAGCTCAAGGTTTTAGGTTTTAGTAAGGTCTTTGACAATGTCCCATACCGAAAACTGCTATATAAATCAGGAAGCTTGGGATTGGATTCAAAGGTGGTTGAATTGATAAGATATTGGTTAAAGGATTGATAACAGAACGTAATAGTACATTTTAGTACTTTCAGAAGAAGGAAATTCTGTCAGTGGAGTACCACAGGAATCTGTACTTGGACCAGGGCTCTTCAGTGTCTTTATAGATGACATTACTAATATAATTGAAGGTAAAGTCGATCTTTAGTCAGAAGTGAGGACAGATTGATACAGCTACATTTTCAAATAGGCATTTCCCTATTTGTCAAGTTAACTGTAGCACCTTGTATTTGGCTTAAAGTTGGGGAAGCCATCAAGTAAAGGATGGTTAGTTGTGTTACGGGCTGGGAAGGGACTCAGTGAACCATCCAAACAGCAATAACGTGATTCCAGATTCTCCAAATGTGTCATTTGGCAACTGCATCCAGCTGCTGGATTTAGCATATTCCGGTTGTCCAATAAAAATCCAATTACAGTTCATTAATATGCAAGTTATTCCATAGGAGGCAGTCTCAAGATCCTCCACCTCTGTTGCCTGAGACTCATTGCAAGTTCTGCACATCTATTAGGATTATCAAAATTGGACAACTTTATTACAAAAGTTTGGGTGCTTTTAGTATAGACATTAGCCACAGATTATGCTTGGTGACATTGGATGTCTTTGTGTGACAACAATACAAAAAGTTGTATAAAGTTATGACGTTAATAGCTGATGGGAAAAGCTTTAAAATTATAAACTGGTTTGCAATTTTATTGGGTCACAAATATGTTCATGGTCAATGTTCAGTATATTCCAATTCAATTTTGTAGTTTAAAATTTGAGGATTACGTTAGCAGTTTGTGTTTATAGTTCGCCATTTGCGTTACAGATATTAAAATAATTATAAAATACTGCCTGGTCGAGCTAACATGGTACATTTTATAGTATTTTAAAAAAAAATTATTCAGACAGCAAAGCTCACTTAAGCTAGAACATGTTTGAGCTGGGATTACCGTGTGCGAACGAATTGATCGTGTGCAAGATGGTTCACACAAGACTGAACCTGTTTGCATTGCTCAAATTTTGTAGTCGATCTTAACTTAAATAAATTCTGTCAATTTCTTTCAGTTGAGATTCGATTCAAGAAACCACTCCATTTCTAGCACTTCCAGCATCTCTATTCAGGATTCTAAAGATGCACTCACTTGTCATGTTTAACTTTTTGTACTAGCTTGACAGAGGGACATTAGTGTTCTAAGAGCTTGCGCTGTCATTTTTTTTTTTTTGCCGTTGATTAAAGGTATTACTTTTGGTATTTTTGTACTAGATAAGATCATGTAAAATTCTTTCTTGGCAGTTCACCTGTGGAGATGGAATAGTTTCCATCCTGTATACTATGCCCATTTAATGGCAAAATGAGTGTTATTTCCATATGGCTATAATAGCAGAGCTAGGTGCCTGTAGCTGAACTACATGTCCCAGCAGGCATAACAGCAGAAAAGCCACAGATTTCCTAAGCCTGTATGTGTTATCAGTGGTCTACTGTAAGTTTGTTAAAACTAGTCTTTAGGAAAAACTATTTTTTCTTCCAGATGTGTGTGTGTGAAATCCACTTTTAGTCTCAGGGTCCTCTGTCTTCCTGGTGGTTCTATTATTCTGCTGCTCCTCCAAACCAGCACAGGAACCGGAGCATCTCATATCAAGCCCATTGCTTTGAGGAAAGTGACAGCTTTTTGTTTTCAAGTCTTTTGAACACTTCTAAAGATTTTTGAAGCAGCAGACATGAAAGACACAGTATTTGATGTATGGAATAGTTTATGTGTTTTCTGTTCCTTGCCACAATTGTACGTTTTATTTAATATTTTTTTTTTTGAAAGCCCTTAGCTTTCAGTGACTTGTTGGCACACTGGTGTGAACAATCAGATAGTGTGACTTACTGTGCTTTCATGCAAAGCTTTAACGTATTTCAGAAGATGCCACTGATGAGTCACTAAGGACACGACAGGTTCTCCTCTTCAAACATTCCAGTCAAGTTTTGTAGTTCAGCTCATTACCTTTCAGCTTTTGCTGAGTAATTGGCTCAACCGTTCAAGCAAGTTATGTACCTATGCAGACCCCTACTCTTCCTAGGGTCCCTGATTTCTTAGCCATGGCCTTAATTATGTCATTCTGATTGTTTTCTGCACAAAAGGTACTTGTCTGCCAGGCGATACTGACACTTGAGGGGTATGGGATAACTTAGTCCCTGGACAGATGCATATGTGTGACCTGACTACCTGGTTTACACATGCACTGTGGAATGGAAAGCCTAAGCTTGGGCTTTTAGTTCATTTAATGGGAACATTTTTTTTTGTAAAAAAAATAAATATATATTTAAACATTTTTACACGTAGAAAAATGCTTTATTCAGAATAAAGCATTTTTCTATGATTTTCTTCAGTTATCGCCATCCTGAGAAGGCAGTAACAGAAAGAAGATTGCGGCAGCACTCGTAATCGCTTTGCATGGGGAAGCAATCGCCAGCGGAACCAAGAGAATCTGATCGCCAGCTGAGACAACTCTTTGAACAATAGACCCCTTAAAGAGGCACTGTATGCTTGTAAATTGGACACTTTACATACTCCCACATCTGAGTGGCCTTAACTGTGTGGAGTTTGAATGTTCTCACCGTGTTTTTGTGGGTTTCCTCCCGGTGCTCTGGTTTCCTCCCACACTCTAAACACATGCCAGTAGGTTAATTGGCTTCTATTAAATTGACCCTAATCTCTCTATCTTAGACCTATTTATGAAGCAATGCAATGGGTCAAAATAACCTTTACCATGAATCCACCGCTAATCTAAGTATCCTTCAAATTTATGAACGTTGCATCGCAGCAGATATCGTGGATATCTGCTGCTTTGCATGTCATTTTGTTTTTCTGTGCAGTCCCCATAAAAGAGGGGACTGCTGCTTAACGTACTGTAATTCAAAAAGTTCCGAAATGACAATTTTTCAGCTGAAGCTGGCGTACAGTTTCATAATTGAAAAGTTTCTCAGCTGTCAACTCTTCTCCCAAGAGCAGAGCTGGACAACGCATGTATGGAGAGATCATGTGATCCCTCCCTGTCTCACTGACTGTTCTGTTTTCTGTGCGCATGCCCGATAGCTTCGATCGGCGCATGCGCACAGAAAGTGAAAGAAAAAATTAAGAGACCAGCCAGGATCGTATTCCGAAGATGCTGTGGTAAGTCTATTTTTTTCACAGGAACAGCGGTTTATCGGTTTTTTGATGAATATGAAAAATAGTTCAATCCTTATCAATGCAATAAGGAATGAAAACTATTTTTCATGTTTTGCCCGTGTGTGTGTATGTATATGTTAGGGAACTTAGACTGTAAGCTCCAATGGGGCAGGGACTGATATGAGTGTGTTCTCTATACAGCGCTGCGGAATTAGTGGCGCTATATAGATGATGATGACGAGTGAGATATTTTATTTGGCCACTATCCCTTGGAGCCTGTGAGTGTGGCAGCTCCTATTCATATTAACATTGACCCGATCGATGTCCACTTTGTGAATACATGAATCCACCTCAGTGGGCAGAATTGGTGCGATTGGTTGAACATGTGGCCATTGACTGTGTTTTCTGGTAATCCAGATCCATATCTGAATGTTCTCTACCACAAGTATTCTAGGGTCGGTTTGGCAGAAGACTGTTAACCTTCCAGTATGTTCTTAACGTGGAGGAAACCCCTGCAAGCATGGGGAAAACATAAACGCTCCACAACAATAGTGCCCTGATTGGAATAGATCCCTAGTGCTGTGTAGCAGCAATGCTAACCACTGTGCCATCTACATTCAGTTGCTGCCTCAGGCTAAGCACACCCCAGTGGACGACCAGTCATCAATAAACATAAAATAGCAGCATGTAAGGACACTTTAAGTTCATTATTGGCCAGTAGCTGTCCATTGCCCTCTCTCTGCTGAGCCAATTATATAAACACATATGTAAAAGCTTAATGAATACAAATAAAGGCGTACTAAAAAGCATGCAGCTGCTAGATTATTTTATTCATAGCATGAAATCACCTCTTATTACTATTACACTTTAATTACAAGGCACCAACATATTCTGTGACACTGTAAATTGGTTGAGTTCCTATTTAGCATCCAAGCAGTGCTTTAAATCTGCTTAGTCAAAAGTAAAGTACATCTGTTTGAGTCCAATCTTAAAACAAACGGCTCTCGAGACATATAAAGCAACATATTCTTCCATAACAATTTTTAATGTCTTTATACATACAGTGCTTTACTTTTTGTGCATTCTGCTAGTTTTAGCGTTAAATCATTTGAGTGTCTCTTTAGATTTAAATGACAATTCCCTGGATCTCCCTATATACATCTGTAACATTATTATCCTCAGGCAGGTAATTGCTTTGCTTAATGGTACAGGCAGCTGGCGTACCTGTCAATTAACTAGAGTTTTAAAGAAATGTTGATACAATTCAAGTTTGAAATTCAAATTTCCCATTAGGATAATTCATTTTCTCTTCTAATCATGAGCTAGAGATTATGGGTTGAAGAGAGGTGTCTAGGGACATTTGGGGCTGCTGAGAGGCATGTGATGGGAGGAAACATGGAATGTGATGGGTAGAATTTACTGTACATATTTATGGGTAACAGTTGTGGAATTGAGCTTGGTTTAGTCCCCTAGGATAAACATTTTCAGACGTGTGAATTACAGTGTATCCAACATTTGCTTTTCCGAGCATGTCATTAGCGAAATGATTTCCTGTATTGTGCTATACTGTACACACTGCTTTTAACATAGGACATTACTTTACATTTCTGATCCTGAATATTGTTATGTACCTGCAGCAATATTTTTAGACTATCACAGTAGAACTGAAAGCTCAAACCAAGCTCCACTGCGGATGAGCCATTCTTGATATCAGGGGCGGATTGGGAACTTAAAGTGTCCCTGGAAAAAATTCTTGAAGTGGCCTCATGTGGACGTGTCCAAATCAACTGTAGGTGGGGCCAACACAAAAGTAGGTGGGTTTAGAACTACTGGAATTCAGTTGTAGTAACATTTAGGAAAACGTAGATGTGATGACTTAAAAAACAGTGGGTCATTTCTAAAGCAAAGCAGAGAAAAAGCTGCCAGTCCTGTGCTATAAAAATACATGAATCCTTTTACATTTTCTGTGAATGGTTTATGTCTCTGTGCTCAAACTTCTTTAGTTGCCTACTAACATATCCTTCCAAAATTCCCTTCATAGAAACATATCTGACTTTGTTTAATAAGTTTAACTATTCTGAAACATGTTGGCGGAATCCTATTTGATCAGTCTGCCAGAGCAGCATATGAGCACCTCACCGCATTGTTGCATCTTCCCCTGACATCATGAGCTGGGAACTACCAGTCAAATCTCTCTCTCTTTAATATATAAAACTGGGTACTGTGTGTTTCAAAAATGCATTAAAAATAATCCTTATAATAAATGGCTATCCAGTGTGATCACCAGAAAGGTAAAATGCTTCAAGCATCTGCAAGAAAACACGTCTTTTGTAACAATTGTGTATGAATCATAAATGTACCCTGTGATTGACGGTGGTGGGGGTTTGATTTAATAACAGTGTAGGGAGGGTTGGCAGACAATGGTCTAAGACAGGGTTGTCCAACCCGTGGCCCGCAGGCCGCATGCGGCCCAGCACGCCTGTGAATGTGGCCCAGAAGGAGTTTTGGTTGTGGCAAGGGGGCAGCACTGTTAATGGAAAAATAAATCCAGCAAAGAAAAGAAAATACTTACCTTGCGGTCACACGGTCACGTCAGCTGGTAATCCGGTTCCTTCCCTTGTCTCCTCCTCCGTTCGGTGCTCGCAGTGAATGTCGGGCGTGATGTCATCACGCCCAACATCCATTGCGGAGCGCAGCACAGAGGAGTCACCCACGCGAGAAGAACAATCAGCAGCACAGAATTGGAGAAGAGAAGAAGACAGGAGAACAAGCCGATTAAAAGGTAAGTTAAGGGGGGATTTTTTTTATTATTTCAAGGGACGCTGACCAGTGAATAAAAGTCACCTGGTCCTGGAGCATCATGGACCTTATCTCACTGCTACATACTTCTACTTGTAATACTAATGGGGCATTATATATTATTCTCTTTGGCCCATTATAAGTTGTTATCCCTTAACTAACATAGTGGTGTCATTAGCAAAACAGGTCACAATTTGGGGTCACAGTGGTGTATATGTCAGGTACCGCAGGCCTGGTCAGGGCACCCTGATATACAATGCCTGGCTTAAATGCACTTTATTGATATTGCATCGAAACAATACAAAAAGTGATTATAGTATAATAGCTAGAGAGGATTTTTTGAACAGGGCAATTGAAAGGTAAGTATAGGGGGATTTGAAAAAAAAGTGATATATATATATATATATATATATATATATATATATATATATATATATATATATATATATATATATATATATATCACTTTTTTTCTCATATATATATATATGTTAACTTTGTTTTCTATGGTATTTTAGATGATCAGCTATCGTTATTGTTAGTGTATCTTATGTGCGGTCCAAACCAACTCGTCGTCTTCCAATGTGGCCCAGGGAAGCTAAAAGGTTGGACACCCCTGGTCTAAGTGAAGGGGAGAGCTATTCCAAGGGTTCACTGATGATATAGTAAGTGCAAAGGAGGCAGGATTAATGATATTGTCAGTGCAATTGCAGCTGGCCATATGTTCAACAAAGTGATCTGAGAATGGGACCAGTGCAATGTAGAAGGCAGGCAATGGAATCAATGCAAGAACCACTAAATTATTACCAGAGCTGGAATAATGCTCCGGGGGGCCCATGGCACTTAAGACAAAGGGGTTATCATTTATCACAAATATACATGCAAAACTGTGTGCACTACTGTTATGTGCACGCAGCTCTGCCTTCAAGAGCGGTACAGTGTAAAGCGGGACATACCTCCCAACTGTCCTTGCAGTCAGACCAAATCCTGACTAAGCGAGACAGTCACCCAAATTCTGGGCTGTCCCACCCGATTCATGATGTTTGGCAGACTGTCCTGCTCTCTCCTACCTGTTCACTTTCACTGGCTGTGGCTGCTGGTGTCTTTAGATCAGTTGCTGCTTGTCTGAATCCTGGAATGTTGGAGGCCCTATTTGGAAAACAAATGGGTACATGAAATTTAAAAACTCCAACCGTCCCTGGCATTTGATCACTAGCACCCACATTTAATAATTAGGCCTCCCTTCAGCCCCAACATTAAATTGATAGTATATACATTTAATAAATATATTTTTTTCCCTATAACCAACCCCAACACCAAAGTAATAGTATTCCCATTTAATAAATAAACCTATTCCCCTCCCTCCAAACAGACCCAGCGATAAATTAATAGCATTTACGCTTAATATAACCATTTCCTACAAATATCACGGCATTAAATAATTAATATTCACATTTAATAAATAGCTCTCCTCCCCAAACTCAGCCCCACATTCAATTAATAGCCCCAAACCACCCCAGCATTAAATTAAAGGTCCCTTCACCCCATATTAATTTAATAGGCCCCAGTATTAAATGAAATTGTCCCACCAATAAATTAAATTGCCCCACCATCACCACACAAATAATAGTACCCATTAAATAATAAGCCCCAACCTAAACTCCACCATTAAATTAATATTCTACCTCCCATTCTACTATTAAGACAGTCCCCCTCCTATCCCTCATAAAACACAATATATTAAGAACCTCCCATTCCACACTTTAGCAGCGCCCCTCCTATCCTACACACCCTTTAGCAGCCTCCCTCCTATCCTACACACCCTTTAGCAGCCCCCCTCCTATCCTGCACACCCTTTAGCAGCCCCCATTCCTCTCCTACACTCCCTTTAGCAGCCCCCCTCCTATCCTACACTCCCTTTAGTAGCCCCCCTCCTATCCTACACACCCTTTAGCAGCCCCCACTCCTATCCTACACACCCTTTAGCAGCCCCTGTTCCTCTCCTACACTCCCTTTAGCAGCCCCCACTCCTATCCCACACACCCTTTAGCAGCCCTGTTCCTCTCCTACACTCCCTTTAGCAGCCCCCCTCCTATCCTACACACCCTTTAGCTGCCCCCATTCCTCTCCTACACTCCCTTTGGCAGCCCCCCCTGCTATCCTACACACCCTTTAGCAGCCCCCCTCCTATCCTACACACCCTTTAGCAGCCCCCATTCCTCTCCTACACTACCTTTGGCAGCCCCCCCTGCTATCCTACACACCCTTTAGCAGCCCCCACTCCTATCCTACACACCCTTTAGCAGCCCCCGTTCCTCTCCTACACTCCCTTTAGCAGCCCCCACTCCTATCCCACACACCCTTTAGCAGCCCTGTTCCTCTCCTACACTCCCTTTAGCAGCCCCCCTCCTATCCTACACACCCTTTAGCAGCCCCCGTTCCTCTCCTACACTCCCTTTAGCAGCCCCCACTCCTATCCTACACACCCTTTAGCAGCCCCGGTCCTCTCCTACACTCCCTTTAGCAGTCCCCCTCCTATCCTACACACCCTTTAGCAGGCCCCACTCCTATCCTACACACCCTTTAGCAGCCCCCCTCTTATCCTACACACCCTTTAGCAGCCCCCGTTCCCAGGCCTGGTACTACCATTAGGCAAGGTTAGGCAGTTGCCTAGGGCGCCGGGCTCTGGAGGGCGCCACAGAATTAAAATGACTTTAAAACTGTGCGGCGACCGCTGACCATACCTTCCACGGCTGCTGCACAGCTTCAGATAAATCCACGGGGAGGGGGAAGGGGCTCAGTCTCCTCCACTCACTGACTGTCGGGCGTGACATCATCATCACAGCCCGACAGTGTCAGTGAGGGGAGGAGACGGAGCAGAGAGGAGCAGCTTTGTGGAGACAAGTTAAGGTAAGGAAAGACGGGGGGGGGGGGGTGCGAATTTTGAAAGTGGGGCGGGGGAACGCGGATTTTAAAAGTGTGCCTGGGGAGGGGGGCGCAGATTTTGAAAGTGTGTGCCTGGGGGGGGGGGGGTTTGGATTTTGAAAGTGTGCCTAGGGCGCAAAGGACCCTAGCACCGGCCCTGCCCGTTCCTCTCCTACACTCCCTTTAGCAGCCCCCCCTCCTATCCTACACACCCTTTAGCAGCCCACATTCCTCTCCTACACTCCCTTTGGCAGCCCCCCCTGCTATCCTACACACCCTTTAGCAGCCCCCACTCCTATCCTACACACATTTTAGTAGCCCCCCCTCACACAGACACACACTTACCTTGTTCCTGCTGCAGAATCCTCTCACTGCACACATTGGACCTGTGTACAGAGACTACAGCCACATAGATAGGAGGAGGGAGAGACAGATCAGCAGAGGGATCCGCGGCCACTTTAAGGTGGGTGGCTGGTCCCGGAGGAGGGGGCAGCCACCTAGTACCACACCGCTAAATATAATTATGTTTGTTTTTTTTAAAAACTCAAAAAAGATACCAGTCAGCCTACCGGGACTTTTCCTGGTAGGTTACGTGGCCAATCCACCCCTGCTTGATGTGCACCACCGGGCCCCATCTCACTGCCGGGCCCCAGAGCAGCCGGTGTTTTGATATTACTCTCTCAATTCATTCCATCTTATTTTATTATATGAGCAATCAAAATCAAACTGAGGGAATGCGAGAAATTAATTGTTGCTGAAATCTAATGGATTTCAGTTGGAAATCGTTAGAATTGAGCGCTCTTTGGTGCTGGCGTTTTGCAAAACGGCTCAAGTGATTAAAGTGCTTGTGTGGCATCCTCTATGTTTTAATTATAGAAACTGATGATTTCAATTTGCAGTCTACACACTGCACTGTAAACGTGAAGTGAGCAAGTCGAGTGTGACACCCTCCTAAGGGTGGTTCAGGGTGAACCTAGTGCATTCAGGCGAATTGCAGAGATAACAGCCATTTAGCCCATTGTGCTTTAGGCTGTTTGCCTCTTTGAAAAATGGGCTTCTCAGATTGGTAACATACTAATAATGATATATGACTGTCACCCGCACACTGCACATGACAAATACTTTTATATTATGGAACACTTTTTACTTTCAAGGTTGCAAGTCATGACATTGTGTTCTCTTTATAAATCTGCAGCTTGAGCAGCAACGGCTGTCACGTGAATGACTGAGTAAATGTGCTCTGTAAAGTGCTGCCTAATATGTTGGTGTTAGATAAATAAAGCTAATAATAAATAGTTGTAACACAAAGAATATAATGTACTTTTGTCTGCTTAACCCATTCAGTGCTGGTCCACCTGATAAAAGTCAACAGGCTTGTGCTTCTCTGTCGTTCCTATACGCTATACAAGGGCATTTGTAGTATTTTATTAAAAAATATAGGTCAACTATGAACTTGCCATGGGCAGTAAAATCTCTAAATGCAGCCCTGTATATACAGAGGGTCTGTAACAAAGTATCCTGTACAATGCTGCAGGTATCACTGTGGCTATTTGGTGTGGGTAAAATGTTCTGCCCGTTGACTAAAAATGCTCTGTAGACGTGCCTATACCAACATATAGGGCCTGATTCATGTTCAGAGGCAGCCTACACGCAACTTGCATTTAAAAAAAGAGCACGAAAATTGAGCATTGTCCCGACCGCATTTAAATTCAGGCGGATCTCAAGATATGTTTCCATTTGAAGCTGGGTGTAAGTACGCTCAGCCTAAACATTAATATAAAGATAAATTAAACAACTCTTAATACTATAATCATTAATAAATAAAAAAAAGTTAGCATTTCTTTTCTTTATATTTAATAGTAAATACATAAATCAGGATATTTTTCAAGCTACTGTATATGCAGTGTGTTTTTATATTCTCTTTTGCATACAAATTTCTTTGTTATCTAGTGGCACGCATACATATAGTTTTTAATATGACAGTCATCACTATAATTCTGCACTTACACCTTACCCGTTGCTGATGCAAATGATACCTTCTAAAAAAACATGTACTTAAAAGAAACCCAGGCCTGGAATCGGCCACATCTGCATTGGCATGCCGGTACAGCGCATTGCCTACATTGAATAAAGTATTTTATTTCAATCATCAGTTGTTGTTTTTTTAATACTTTTATTGATTTTTAAACAGTTTATTTTATTACAGAATTCCTTTTTTTTTTCTTTTTTTTTTCTTTTTTTTGTGGAAGTGAAAGCCCAAGTCCGGCTAGCGGGGTCACATAGCCACTAAAACTGATGAGTTGAGCCTTAATGCTCCAGGCTAGTATAATCAAGGCAGTTGAGTATCACTCAGCTGTCCCAACAAGAGTTTGTTGTTAAATGGCGGCAATAACCAATTTTGATAGGTATCACCAGGTTTTAATAAATAGGCCCAAAAATGAGGTATGCACATGGGCAACAATGAAATACTCAGCAAGATTGTGCCAACATGGTTCTGTTGGAGTTACCGATGGGCTGCATATGCCATTACTATCTGCGTGTACAACATATCTGGTGTAACGGATTACTGGATACACTACTAACCTTGATTAGCGCTGGCTTACCTGAGGTGCGGAGTCTAATGATCTCCCCGGTATTCACCAAGAACCGCCGCAAGGCGGGATGGGCTTTGCTGCCAAGAGTCGCAGGTCGCGGTCCTCAGGTTTGCCTCAAGATGTAGTACAGCAGAATAGGAGCAGGATGAGAATAGTCGGACAGGCCGGGTTGGTACACAGGTAGGCATTGCAGACAGATTCGGGAGACAATCTCGGAGTCAATCAAACCGGGTCGGTACACGGGTCACCAGAACAGATGCGAAGTCAGCTACCTGGGTCGGTACACAGGGGCAACAGAATCCAGAAGGGTCAGAAAGCCGGGTCGGTACACAGGAGATCAATACACACAAGGAGCTGAAACCAGGAGGACACAGGAATCAGGAGCCAGGAACAGGTAAGTTGCTCTGACACTTCTAGAGTGTCAGAGCGCTGTTTAAATAGGAAGTCCAGATTTTAATTCCCTGCCCAGGTCTGCCGGTCATGTGACCGCCGAACCCGGAAGTGCGGCTTCCGGGTCCGACGGAGCGGCGGGGGAGCGAGGAAAGGTAAGTATCGTTACATGTAGCAAGGGATAGAGATAAAAAATAAAAATAATTTCATTGTGTGACTGGATCACTTATAAATAACTTCTGATATAAATTTATTTAAAGGAAATAGTGCAGGACGCTTATTTATATAGTTGCAAATGCACTTATTTTTGATATTGTGTATATTTTGGTAAGGGAAATCTTTAATTTCTGAGACCAGGGGAAGAAATTTGTTTCTTGTTTAACCTTGCTAGAGGAGCTGCATTATTTCTGGAGGTATATATATCTGATATAATAAGCCTTTGTGGATGGAAGTCTTTTGCGTATTGTGATGTGGGGAAATGGCTTGTTTGGGTTTTGTACCTTTCTTTGGGAATGTGTATTGTGCGACTGTCTAAAGAAAGGATTCATTTTAATTAGATCTTTTGATGTGTGAAGGTCCAACATTGAAGGCAGTAAGGTTTAATTAAGACTGGCTCCTAGATTTTCTGCGTCTGAAAACCAGATGCAGGACATCGCAGCATTTCTAGAATTTCACAGATAAGTGTAAATATTGTTAGCTTTGCAATGCATGCAAATCCATGTTTGTGTAAACAAATGGTATCCTGATTCTAAAAATAGCTCAGACCTCAAGGGGGCTGGCTTACCCTTTGAGGCTGTGTCCAAACTGTATAAAAGGTGAGCTGTTTGAGCATGTAAGGTATCATTCTGATGTTCCATCTGACCTGACCATTGATACCTTTAATCAGTAGAACTGTCCATGTTAGGGCACCTGAGCCATATAAAACATAAGTCTTTGCTTCAAGACCCTGCTTTACAACTTCTTCAATATTACTGTAATCCTGTGACCTGCAGATTAGACCCTGAATCTAATCCGTTCTCCGACTGTTTCTGAGGTTGTACCCAGCTCTCCAGTACCATTGCTCTGCCGATACCCAGCAGCTTTGGCCAGTGTGATAGGCTAGAGGGGATCCATCCACAGCACCCTGATCCATAGTAAGCGGTCAGGGGTACCAGCCTAAGGGTACCAGCAAGGGAGTACACTAGCAGTGATAGTTACCCAGAAGGAACGTGGTTCTGGATGCCATAAAGGAGCTCAGTGGTAGCAGCAGGCTCCTCCTACTGCGACAGGAGGGTCGTATTCGACATAGCGAAAGGGGGCGGTGGCAAAGTAAGCCCAGCCGGTTCCCAGCACCAACAGATAGGGTGGCATAGGCGGTCCATCCTGTCACACATTGATATTGTTCAAGCAACACCTGTGCAAGGTGCACAACTGAAGGGGGTATGACCACAATCCTGTTCACAGGGACCCTCCAATTTACAGTTCCACTACTGCTGGCCACACTGTTACTGTCAGCATATAACATGCCATTATCCAGGGACCCTTGTTTACTTCGGATCCTCACTGTTGCAGTGCATTTAAATGGATGGCAATAACTTACTTAGGCAGGACTCTCACAACGTCCCAAAAGCCAGGGATTCTGCCCGTCCAAGTGACACTGTCTTCCAACCATAGGGATCCTTCTCTTTCTCACTATTGTGACTCTACCATGCTTGTCAAAGTGTAGTTCTCATGCCCAACTCCATGCACCCACTTTCACTGGTACCTTTTCTTAGGGTACCGTTGATAGTCGGGATCCCTCTGCTGTCTCTTCCCCTCTATTATGGGGCTTTCAATAGATGGGGCCTGCAGATTCCCTTAATGGGGTCACAACTGCTGCCCTTGCAACACCCACCATGCACCTCTTCCTTATCAGGGACCCAGGACTTCCTTTCTCCCAGGTCCTGGCTACACTATGGCTCCTATGCTCTCTAATTTTCAGGGAAACCATAATCTTTATAGACTCTGTTCCCTCATGTGATCCCTCTGTTCTCTGTGCTGGTGCTTTCATGCCATGCCATTGGCCACGCCTGCACCAATAATGCAGCTGCCCATGACATTGTATGGGGCTGCTACTCTGGTGACGTTACAGTCCACGTTACCAGCGCTATCCCTGCTCCTATGAGTGACTCGCCTCTCATTCTATACAGACCAGGGGCTACATAGTAACGACAGTGATGTTACACTAGTCCAGACCGGGTCATCACATGAGTGAGGTTGAGTTGTTGTGTGCGTACTTGCAGACTCATTGGAGTCTGGGAGGTCTCTAATATTGCAAGAGTCTTCAGGACATTCCAGGAGAATAGACGACCATGGTTGGGAGGTGTATCTTAAGTTTGTGTCTCTGACTAGCATTTAAAAGAATACTAGAGAGCTGCCTTTTTACAACTTGGTGTCCCCTGGTGGCATCTGATCCTGGATAGAATTACCGTATTTCCCCATGTATAAGACACACCTTTTCCCCAAAAATTTGGGGTCTAAAAACTGGGTGCGTCTTATACAGTGGTAGCAGGGGGATCCGGGAGGGGGCAGTGGTACAGTGGCAGCAGGGAGGCGATTGCAAGGGCGATTGCAGGGGCTTGCTGCTAGCGCCTGCACACTATGTGCTGGTCCGTTCGGCAGAGACAATCAGGGAGAGTGTGCTGGCCAGAACACTCTCCCTGCCTGTCTCTGCCGAACGGACCTGCACACAGTGTGCAGCCGCCAGCAGCAAGCCCCTGCAATCTTAGCACAATATCATACAGTGGCAGCGGGGGGATCCATGGGGGGGCAGCGGGGGGAGGCGTTTGCAGGGGCTTGCTGCTGGCAGCTGCACACTATGTGCAGGTCCGTTCGGCAGAGACAAGCAGGGAGAGTGTGCAGGCCAGCTGCTCTGATTGTGTTTTAAACACATCAGAGCACCCGGGTGGCACTCTCTCCCTGCCTGTCTCTGCCGAACGGACCTGCACATAGTGTGCAGCCGCCGGCAACAAGCCCCTGCAGTCTCAGCACACTCGGCACACTTTTTGACAGCTAAGGCTGCTTGCAATTAAGGTGCGTCTTATACATGGGGAAATATGGTACTTCCAAATTGGCCGCATCTGTTAATGCCTCATTTTTTCCACTGCCAGCATACCTCTCAAATACTATTGCTTTTTGTGTGAAATATGAAAGAAATACTACGAAATATTAAGAAACACCTCTGTTTCTCTCCTAATCTGTCTGAAATGAATTGCCCGGGTTCTCTTTGCAGCCAAACACACAATGATGCTGTCCACCTGACCTCTACAACATCAATGCATTCAGTCTGTCTGCATGTGTTACACCTTAGGGTACAGCTGCAGATTGGTAACATATTGATCAGTGTAGCTGCTGACCTGATGATTTACAGGTAGGTGGGAGCGTCTCATGGGCACAAACTGCCATACAGCCCAGAGCTCTAAAACACAATCCAATACAAAAGAATCAGCACAGGACACAAGTACAAGTACACAGATTAAACCTAATGAAAATAGATCCAAAGGAAAAAAAGTTTTTATTTGTTTGTTTGTTTTTTTACAGTATTTTCTTTACCATAACTTACTTATTCTGTGTTATATTTCTGTATACTAGTTTCAGTATGATATTATACTGGAAGTTGCTGGAATTGTTTAATAAGTTTAGTTTATTGATTTGGCAAAATAATTTGTTTACTGAATTCAGTTTTATCTCTTTAATATTTCAGTGGAAAGTATACGTGTTTCTAAGTATCAGGCAAAGAGCTAAGTAATTTTTATGTTAGTGTGCCTCATTGTAGTTCCTAAATCTCTACTATGCCTTAAAACATTACAATTGGATCAGGCTGGGAGCTAAGGGTTATGTCATGTGTGATTATTATAACCCCTATGACACTAAGGGGCGTATTCAATTGTCGGCGGAAAAACAATTAATACGGTAATTTACTCGCTGGATTTTACCGTATTAACTGTACTAGTTTTAACGCCGCGGAACTTTTAAACAATTGAATATGCCCCTAAGCCTTGTACCCCCAAACATTTTAGGGGCATATTCAATTGTTTAAAAGTTCAGCGGCGTTAAAACTAGTGCAGTTAATACGGTAAAATATAGCTGGATTTCAGCTCGCGGCTCAGGGAGCTGCGAGCTGAAATCCAGCGAGTAAATTACCGTATTAACTGTTTTTCCGGGCACGATTACCGTAATAACGGTAATCGTGTGCGGACCGCGGGATTTTCGCCGTTTCTGCCGACAATTGAATACGCCCCTTAGATTCATATAAACACCAGGCTGCTGTCAGCCTCCCATCAAGCTCTGTAAACATAATGCAATTTAGTGTTTATTTTACTCAATAACTGGATAATGACATTCCCCATTTTAATGGTATAAATGATATTCTATGTATTAGCCCTGAATCATGATTTTGTTGCTAAAATTACACAGTAAGACTGGGAACTTCCCAGTGGGAAGTATCTGGTTATCAGGCTTGGGAAATGCATTTGGACAGTTTTGCTGTATAGCCCCAGAAGCAGTGGTTGTGGTGGCTCTGGACTGCGGAGATGGAATGTTACTTCCCAAGGGGAAGGAACACCTAGAACTTCAGCATCTCCTTGCCCATCCCTAGCCTGAGGCTTGCAGGACATACTGGGATTTGTAGTTCCAACCGCTGGCGACTCCCAGCTTGCCTTTCTTTGCTATACAGCATATACTATTCCATGCCAGTCACCTCTCAGCACACCAACTAATATATTAAAATGTTTAAAGTAATAACATAAAATTCCATTTCTGCGTTATGATCCTCTCGTGCCTCCGGGTACAGTGTTTCATATTGATTCTGCGCTGCAACTTTATTCCTCAGTGTTTACACGGAAACTATGTATCAATAATGTATTTCTCGGGCAATGTGGATATTGTGGCACTGGATCATTGTACTATTATACATAAAATAGAATTATGTTCAAATGAAGGAACACCAGAGGAAGATCACCCTCCTGCTTATAAACAGAGTTGCTCGGGATTCTGCTTAGCGATGTGTCTTGCTGTTCCCATTTTTCCTCTGCAGCCAGATCAAACAAAATACAGTGACACCAAACATGTATGAGGCTATGTAGCCACTACACTCATAAATTACACAGCTCACGGTTCCTTCACTCTGATGTTTTATTGATGAACTAAAAATCTGTCTATACTATTGGCAAATGTCTCTTCTTTAATTTTACTGCTGTGACATTGATTAGGCTATCCTATGAATCATTTCCTCCATTAAAATGTTTATTGCTGTGTTTTCTGACAAGTTTGTAATGTAAGGAGTGGTTGGGGTATAGTAACCAGAACACATCATGTGCTAAGAACATTAACCAGTTAATGATTCTGAGGACATTCCTTCTATTTCATAACACTACTGCCTGTCAGTTATCCAATTTGTCAGCTGAATTATTGGTGGAGATGGGAACAAGTACTGGAATGCAGGACCAGTCTCTAAAACAAGTGCATGCATTGTCAGAGCACCTGCTTGCATGTAGTACGTCCCTTTTCCAATATTTTATTATTTATTCAAATAAGGTTTTCCGCTAGTCTCATTTTAGTTTTCATTGACATGTGATTGATTCTCATTAAGTGTTGGCTGTTATGTATAAAAGAAGCTAAAGTTAGTAGATCAACAAATCACTGTGCATTGTTACCTATAAAATAACCAGTTAGAAAAAAGGTGCAATTAAACAGCCAGAGAGGGGGTAAAGAACTGACTGCCAACAAGGATGAGGAGAACTGCACTAATGCTTGCTAGTTAAATCTATTTGGTTAGGCCAGCGGTTCCCAAAGTGTGTGCCGCGGCTCCCAGGGGTGCCGCGGCGCTGTCACTGGGGTGCCGTGACCAGCCAGAGGAAAAAGAAAAAAAAAACGAAAAATAACCCAAAACTTGCCAATCTGGGACCCAGCATCCTCCTCTCTCCTGCAGCGCGCCCGACAATCAGTGACAAGCTGCAGGAGAGAGGAGGATGCTGGGTCCCGGCGCCGCGCAGATTGGTAAGTTTTGGTTTTTTTTCTTTTTCCTCTGGCTGGTCGCAGGCGCTGCTTTAACCCTTTCATGCACTTATGAAGTTTTTTTGTATCATATGTGATGTGCCGCACTGCAGAATAATGCTTAAAAATGTAGTACAGGTGCCCAGAATCCCTTCTCAAGACCAAACTTTAAATTCCACTATAAAGAGAAACCATTTCTGGCATTGAATGAACAGTTGCATTGTCTGTGTTTTGCGCCGCGCGGATTGGTAAATTTTTTTTTTTTTTTTTTTTCTTTTTCCTTTGGCTGGCCGCGGCGGAGGGGGGCAGAGTGAGAGAGGAGCATAGAGAAAGGGCGAGAGACTGTCAGAGTGAGAGGGGGGCAGAGTGAGAGACGGTGGCAGAGAGGCAAAGGCAGAGTGAGAGAGGCAGAGAGAGTGGCAAAGTGATAGGGGGGCAGCGGGGACAGCGTGAGAGGGGGCAGCTGAGAGAGGGCAGAGGGGCAGAGTGAGAGGGGGCAGCGTGAGAGGGAAGAGTGAGAGAGGGGCAGAGTGTGAGGAGGCAGCGTGAGAGAGGGGAGAGTGGGAGCATGAGAGAGGGCAGAGGGGCAGCATGAGAGAGGGCAGAGTGAGAGGGCAGACGGGGCAGCGTAAGAGGGGGCAGAGGGGCAGCGTGAGAGAGGGCAGCGTGAGAGAGGGCAGAGGGGCAGCATGAGAGATGGCAGAGTGAGAGGGTAGACGGGGCAGCGTAAGAGGGGGCAGCGTGAGAGAGGGCAGAGGGGCAGCGTGAGAGAGGGCAGAGGGGCAGATTGAGGAGGCAGTGTGAGAGAGGGCATAGGGGCAGCGTGAGAGAGGGCAGAGGGCAGCGTGAGAGAGGGCAGCGCTTAGAGAGGGCAGACGGGGCAGCGTGAGAGAGGGCAGAGTGAGAGGAGGCAGCGTGAGAGAGGGCAGAGTGAGAGGGCAGACGGGGCAGCGTGAGAGGGGGCAGCGTGACTGGATGCAGAGGGGGCAGAGTGTGTGGAGATGAAGGAGGTAACAGTGTGAGTTAGTTGTCAATTATTCTTTGACTGAAATATAATTGAAAAAAATATATATATAATAATACTGCTCGGTAATTATTTTGGAGGGGTGCCTTGAAAAAATTATGGAGACTCTAAGGGTGCCGCGAACTGCAAAAGTTTGGGAACCACTGGGTTAGGCAATAGAGGGCATCTCATTAATTTAATTAAATTTGTTCCTGCTTAGCATGACATTATTCTTATGATCTATTCTCCACTAATTGAGTGACACCAGCACTTATAAGAAGAATATTTTTATTAACTTTTTCTTTAACAGAAATATCTATCTATATATCTATATGGTATTTATCTTATATCTGTCTATCTATTTCTCAAACTGTACATAGATGAAACATACATGCTGCCATTTTCTAACTCCTTCCCAGTACCAGGTGACGGTGACAGGTTCCGGAGTGGGGGGGTGACCTAATTCACAAACAAATTCCTTATGGAAATGGATGAGATCTGGGAGGGTTACCTACTCTTCCGGGGTTCCCCAAAATTCGGAGAGTTAAAATATGACAATGATTACTGAGCCAGACCTTGTCTGACGTTTCCTGTTGATTTTAATTCCTGTTTACTGTAATTTTTTGCTGCTTTTCCTGTGTAAGTGACATTTATAAATAAAGTGCAATTTGCACTTTTGCCAAATCACTTGGTTATCATAAATAAAGCGGTCCCCCACCGATGGTTAATTTTTCCAGGGAAATTAATGGAGGGAAAACCTGGTAATAAACGTTTTGATATATATTTAACAAAGAGCTTGATCTGAAATCTAATTCTGTCTTCGAAAACAGCTTCCATCTTGGAAGTTTCATCACATTTTAGCTGTGCTAAAACCAAGATCTTCATTACATGCAGTGTTTGGTATTTGGTGGTTACTTGTTAATGTTAATAGAACTGCATATATTTGTGGATTTTTTCACTGAAAGAACCAATTCTATTGAGTCTGCTTGCTGGAGAAAATAGATGTTACACAGCTTTACAAAATTACATTACCCCCCCACCCCTGATTCTTGTCATAGCAGATGGGAAGGAGTGGGGTGACATGTTCTGTCCCAGACAGTGGCACTAGGCAGTGACATCAAAATTGCAGCATAACTCTCCCAGACCATCACCAACATAGTGAAACAGCGATCAACAGCGCCACAGGTAATAAACTTCTTTTTCAGAAGCCAGAGATCCATGTGAGGCCACCTCGGGGACATTGTCACTCAGTATTTTAGGTGCCCAATAAATACTGGCGCCCAAGGTGACTACATAGGTTCACCTAATGGTAGCACATCCCTGCCCAGTATACATCCTGTATTAGATATAGCTGTGTTCAGAGAGCTGTATTGTGGTGTATCCTAATATATCCCCTATGCTGCTAACCCAACCAAAATATACAACTCCACTGCATCGACTATGCATGCAATCACAGAACAGATAATGTATCCCTTTACCATCAGTCCACCCTCAAGCTAATTCTAATGTACCATTAAGACCCAACAGGTCATCCTAAGTGAGCTTCTAAGCCACTAATTTACCAGTTCTTGAATGTGACATGCAGCAGCACCAGTCTTCTTTCAGCACTATAAAAATAATGTTCACAACATTCTGTTCAGCATTTGCAGACAGACACTTATCAAGCATTAAAATGGTCAAAAAAATCATGCTCAGCAATTAAAAGATCAAGTGGTGGAGCGTCCAAATATTGCATTGTGGTCCATGTTCTTGGAACAAACGACCCATCCTTGGTCTGCACCAAGTTCTTGAGATTTAAGAATTACTTATTTGTATTGGCATTCAGTAGGAATATACCTGTATGAATAGAGAACCAACATCATCATTTATTTATATAGCACCACTATTTCTGTAGCACTGTACAGAGAGCTCACTCTAATCAGTCCCTGCCCCATTGGAGCTTACAGTCTCACGTCCCTATCATATACACATACATACACCAGGGTTAATTTTGATAGCTGCCAATTAACCTCTCAGTATGTTTTTGGCCTGTGGGAGGAAACTGGAGCACCCGAAGGAAAGCCACACAAACAAGGGGAGAACATACAAACTCCACACAGATAAGGCCCTGTTTGGGATCAAACTCAAGACCCCAGCACTGTGAGACAGAAGTGCTAACCACTTAGTAAAGTAGTTAGGATTGTTGAGAAAAAGAGAAAAGTGTCACGGCAATCGGGTTTCTGGGATCCATCTCGGAACCCCTGGGGCTAGCTGTGGCAAGACTGTAGTGTATACTGGGAGGCCGGATGAATGCCTTGCTCATAGAGCTTGCTCTAGTTCCATATACTGGACGTTAGAAGGAGGAATGCTGGACTGGACTCCGTACTGAAATAAATCCCTGGAATCTGGAGCTGATGGACTGGAACCTGAACGAAGGAACAGGGTGGACCTGAACCCACGACCAGAGACTCAGTACCTCAAAGAACTCATTGACTCAGGCAAATATAGTACCATAACTGGAACTGGGAAGACTCAGAACTCAGGCAGAGGATATACAGGGGTGGCAACCTCATGAACAGACTAAGCCTGAAACTGGCCCTGGACAACTCAGAACCTGGTTTAGGCCTGGAACTGGAAGTCGGTACCCCGAGACACAGAAATTGCTCCAGAAGGTAGATGACTCCGAACAACAACCTATTGCCCCAGATAGCTAGTAGGAGAGACAGGAATAGATTGATGAGAGGAGGATCCACACAGAAGATAACAGCTTTAATCTGTACACAACCTAATAGAATGAAGGTGAATCCACACAAGGAATAAATAGCTAAAGTATTTATTTCAGCAGACAGAATGAATCTGAATTCACACAAAGGGTTAATGGTTTGCAGTTCATATAACAGCAACAAGATGAAACTGAACTCACTCAGAGAGTTAATGGTAGAAATCCATAGAACAGCAAACAGGGTGAAGCTGAATTCACACGAAGGATGATGGTTGAGATCTGTATACAGCAGACAGAACTAGAAAAGTGTTCCACTGGCAATTTGCTGAGTGTAGGAGGAGACTCTTATAGTCTGCAGAGGAAGCCATATGTTGGATGAGATCAGGTGTTCAGACTCAGCGGGATGTTAAGCAAATTTCTCAACCAAGATGGCAGCCTCCAGTACTGCAGACAGATGTCACGCTTGTCCCAGGATAGAATGCTGCATTCGACCAGGAGGGAGATGTACAGTGATATGGTACCGCCGAGTGGTGTAAACAGGACTAAGACCCTGATTTGTGACATAAAGTCCATGAGGTTCAACCTATTTCAATGTGGACTAACAGAGTTGAAAAAAAAACAAAAACCCAACAAGGCAGCTACCAACATATCTTTGCTGTGTGAAAATAAAATAAAAACCTGACCCTCTTGAAAAAAACACTGGATTCATTTCCTGCATCAATTACTCCAATAATGTACTTCAATAATGTACTCCAATAATGTACTCCAATAATTACAGCTGAAAATACCATAACGAAAATCAAAGAAGTAAAGATAGATAATCACCGCCATAAGTAACGAGGTCCATAACTACTCTTACAGTGATGAACCTCTTTCTTGTGCTGATGGTGAAAACATCTTTCTTCTAGTCAAAGTACGGTTTTAGGATGGAAATTCTCATTAGACAGATCTTTGTACTGAACTTTGGATATATTTCTACATACTAATTAAGTTATATATAAGACACGTTTGCCAGTGTAAACAAGTGCAATATAACTAGTCTTTCTCTATATTGTTGCCCACTTTTGAACCCTCTCAAGTTCTCTTGTGTCCTCCTTGTAGACAGGTGCAGTGCATTCTGTTCAGTTTGCTGCTACTAGGACATTGATCTGAAAAATGCATATTGCATCTCAAAAGATGCAGAGCAATGCATTACAAAAGAAGCATATATTCAAATTTGTGTATATTACTACAGCAAACCATAAACCAAATGTCTAAACCTTAAATAGAGCCATGCATTATACAGCCATGTATTCTTTTGGGTATGTACTGAAGCTGGGATGGATGCACTGTGACTGTCAAGTCATTATTTGAAACTACTTTTGTAGATTGTTGCTGACGTTAAACTACTTGTTCTGATTGCTCACCTCTTGTTGACGTTCAGTGCTGTCAATCATTTCACTTTATTGACGTGTTGTGTTCCTGTCCTGAATTTAATCCTAGCTCTCATAGCTGCTAGGAAATTTCACAGAGCAAGACATTATGGTTCTCAGTAAGGTTACTTTGAGTGTACTTGATGTGATGTGCTTACTTGGTCCTACACAACAAATTGTCTCTGGGAATTATTTTGAAATGTTGGCAATTATGCCCCATTACTATTTGCATTTTAAGGGATGCCCTCTGCCACCTTGCTGCAGTGTAGTATATGAATGTGTTCTGTATCTAGTTTTAAATAACTGATCTGACAATCCCTGACTCCTCCTTGAGAAGGTGTCCATCCTCAAAGTTCTTTTGTTACGATAAGACCAAGAACTTTCCATTTGCAAATCAGTTAACTTCTGAATATTTTGTAAATCAGAAAACATTGATTTCAATGCAGGAGACATACTGATATAGAACAGTGTACTCATATTTGCGCAGCAGTGTCATGAATATAACCTATTCAGGATGCTTAGGAAAATAATATGTTCATGTGGTCAAGATCCATCCCAAAGATATGTGTGGCCTGCTTTGTGTCACTCACCTTGGGTGTTTATGCAGACATTTTTGAGTGTCACAGATGGCCAGTCAGCTGTGGTTTATGGCCGAGCCAAAGATGCTAATAGATTGGGAAATTTTTTTGACTAGAAAGAACTATTTTGGGTCAGTCCAAGTACATTATATATTTACATAGGAAACATAATACAACAAAACATTACCTTCCAAAAATCCATGTTTTGGGAGACCTCTGTACAAATTTGTAAACGGTGGAACCAGTCACATGAGATGTGTCACTGATAAACACCAGACCCATAAGGAAGCTATAGAGATAATGTAATCCCCCAAGGAATCCATATAACATAATCATGTTTCCTATGCATATGTGGGGAAAATTATATTCTTTTTTGGTGGCCTTACTGCCAAATTTCTGCTATGTTCTAGAAAAACTCCATACAAGAAGTATTTTTAAACAAAAGGGCAATAACACCAACACCAACATACTTCTTTCAGTGACCTCAAAGAGCAAAGGGGGAGAGTGTTGGCAAGGAAGATTGTTTAAAAAGAAAGGAAATTATTTTAGATATTGTCAGTTCTTGGGGCACAGTCTTATAACTGATGAAATGTCCATACCTTCTAACCTTCATCAGGTGTCAGAATTGTGCTATGATTGTTTCTGTTTTTATTCCTGTTTATTTTAAGGAAACTGTTTCACATTTGTATTTTCTGTATGCCAATTTGTTATCACCATTTTTATTGTATAAGCATTGTGACTTTGTAATAATAAACTTCATTTAATAACGTTCTGTCATTGTGTTTTTAAACAATTTACATGTCGGATAGCTTTGGTTTTTATAATTCTACATTTAAGGAAGCATTTTTTTTTTTTACTTACCTTAACTGATTAAATTAGGCTGTGATTCCAGGTTTTGATCAGTAATTGTAGACTTCCGAAGAGTGTGATCTCTCTCTTAGTGGTAGCAGAAATTTGGGTTTTAATAGGGAGTGTAAGATATCATTTGGGGGAGATTTTAGTCATTTTTAGACAAACCAGTTAATTTCTGTTCTGATTAACCCTTTCACAGCCACATGTCACACATGCCCAGGTCCGTCAGTTCATTACAGGCAGTATGAGTCTACTTGCCTCCACAGCCCCTGTGTTAAAAAATCTAACAATCATTGCCAGATTATAAAAACAGCTTGAAGACAGGAAGCCCTGATAAATACATCAGCACGTGACCTTTAAAGACACACATTTCTGTGATATGTAAATTTGTAGAGCTGATTGGAATTTGGGGGATTTATTCGTCTTGAATTAATTTGTTAGAAAAATGTGGCTTCTGCACTTTTTTTTTTTGGTAAGTTCCCATTTCTCAAGAAAATCACACATGGTTCATTTAATAGGGCAAGAACACCTATCAAGGTTGAGTAACTCAGACCTGTATAGGAGTTTCTGGCTGGATCTTTAGTTGAAAGTGTTTTTTCTTTTCTTTGTTATACTTAATTAATCCTATTTTCTGCCTTATACTACTAGGTCTTTCGATTTTATTCCAGACTAAATGTCTTCAAAGAACACATAGGGATGGTATTTAGATAATGTGAGATTTTGTTCAAAAGACACTGTGCTGTGAAAATGTTAAATCTTGACAGCATTTTAATTAAATACTTTAAGCTTCATAATAAGATGTTCAACATGAAACTGTTGATGCATAGGCTGTGAAAATAATTTAGGTATGGTTAAAAAAAAATATCTGGTGTGAACTCGAGCTGTTGTATATCACTGACAAACTGACTAGTTCACAAGTGCATGAAACTGAAATGCACCATACTGGCAATGATTGAAGACAATTGCAGTAAGTTGGTCATCTATTTGTGTAATGCATATTAAAGCTTATTTTCCTAATATACAAATTTTAATGTTTTTTTTTATTTCTTTATTCTCAGCAAACGCAAGCCTTCTTGGAGGAGGGGGAGGTAAGTCCGTTTTAATGATTTGTTAAATATTTGCTGATTACAACAACCCTGAAAAATGTTTATATTTATTTTGTTCTGTCATATATAATTTGTAATGTCACCATCAAGACTCATTTGTAGCAATGCAAAGGTAGTCTCGTTAGATATAATGTAACTATAGGCATATATCTGTTGCACCCATGTGTTTTGGACTTTCATTCTGTGCTTTGTTTTGGGAACTGACTCCGGATCATTAATGTGCATCTATTTTTGCGCAATTGAGTAAATAATGGAAAGAGTGCAAATATCATTTCAAAGTTCATAATACTACTTTAGGACCACCTTTTACTAATTCCAAGTTTTCTGACCTAGAATACTTATTAGTTTATGTATTAAACTAATTATGAGAGTGAAAGCCCATCCAGACTGTCTCTATTGTATTCCTTCCATCAGAAGTTCCCAAGTCTTGTTCCCACACCGACACCACCTTTCTCACATGTAAAATGTGTGCGTTACTTAAAATTGAAAGTTTAAATGTAAAACTTATGTCTGATTGGTTGTAATACGTATCACCATCCAAGATGACGGATTCCAGAGTCCTTATTACAGTTATATTTCTCTTACACAGTTTTTTTTCCTCTAACTCTATACCTTACATAAACTACATGCATGAATCTCCAGGGCACAATACATCTTTTTGTTATGAGGAAAATTTCGGAGCTCTAGCGTTGGGGTCATCGGTTCTGTTGAGGTAACAATTTAAGGAACTGACATGTTCTGTGACTCTTGGTAAGAATTAAATTGCTTTATTTGTGTTTTCAAGGCAGGTCACCAGTCTTTAAATCTCTCCTATACAATGATCCATTACAATATTCCATTTCCTAGCTATTTCAAGCCTCAAAAATCTATAGATATAGATATACACATACATAAATATATACACACAATGTATATCCCTGGGCACTGTAGCAATATATTTTTCATTGATAGTATTTTATAGTTGTTCTCTTCTGGCAGTAGCTTTAATCCCTTAATAATTGAGGAAATTAATACTTTGCATATTAAACAACAATAGCTGCCTACTTACTAGGGTATCACAGGGAATGCTGAAGAGGAACTGGTGACAACACAGAGACCCAAACTGCTGGTCTGTTATCTGACTAGATCCTAGCGAATTGAATATTGATACCACAGCCAGGGCCGGATTATAGGAATGGAGGCCCCTGGGCTAAGGGGGCCTCCATTCCCCCGTAATCCCCCCCCCCGTGATCCGAGCTGCCCGCGCCCCCCACGAGACTCACGAGATCTCCTCAGTAAGGAGACTACAGCGCGCCGGAGAAGGACCGCAGTGAAGGTGCTCAGCAGCACTGATCGCGCCGGGGGCGCCCCCGCCCCCGACCGATCAATACTGCTGCTGAGCACTTTCAAGGGCCCCCTGGATGCCATAGGCCCCTGGGCTGTAGCCCAGTTAGCCCTATGGTTAATCCGGCCCTGACCACAGCACAAAGTGGGGCCTCCACTGAGGTAGGTGCAGGTATGCATTAAATAGTTTTTCCATTTTTCAGAATCCAAAAAGAGGACAAAATGCCATCCGTATTATTTCTCTGCAGAATTTATACCACAACACCCATCTTTGTAGATATAAAAGTAATAGAAATTATATATGGGTTGCGTGCTCACAAGTGTGGGCTTGTATGGTTTGTACATCAGGACCTGTCATGCAGCTTTAAAAGGACTGCTAAGGTGAATGGTTGTTTCTACTGCTATATGACCAGATGTCAGGTCCTTATAATATAAATTGCATACTTCCCAACATTTAGAATCCTGAAAGCTGGACAAAATTAGTCCCACCACCGCTCCACCCAAACTCCACCCACAAATAAGGCAAATTTGTGCAAAACTCCACCCACTTTCCTGTTAAGCCGCAACCTTTTTACGGTCCACAAATGGGGATGTCCCTCCAAAATCGGCACCATTGGGAGGCATGAAATTGTAGTCCTGTACGCTATGTTATCATAGGGCACAATGCAGACTAAACTACATGCCACAAGTATTGTAAGATGAATTTGCAGTTTAATCATTCACTTCTTTAAAACATTAAAGAAACAAGTGTAGCAGCCCTTAGACTGAGCATTGCTTAGTGGATTGTGATCCACAGGTGACTACTAGTTCTACCCTAGGGGAGGGGATCCTTAATGGCGGCACTAGATGACTTAAAATTGTCCCCATCAAATCTCTTGTGTGTGTTCTTGAGTATAGAGAGTAAAGACAATCACGGAAATGAAACCATTTCTTACAGCTTGTACACATGAATGACTACTAGGTGAAAAAGTTGCTTGTCTTTAGGTGTCTTTCCTCATCTACTACTTGGTAGGAACCCTGAAATTTCCCCCACCCTATGTAAAATCAACTGTTGAGATATGGGATCAATAAGTGCAAGAACTCTGTGCTCCTAGTTCTACTAAAACCACAATTATATTTGTTCGCTTTGACCTGAATAGATACAGACATTTTATAACAGTTGCCGATGCCAATTATTGAGGCTGCACATCTGTTTGTTGGTTTGGCGTCTGCCGTCCAAAGTGTTATTGTGGAACTGAGAGGAGCTTGCTCGCTGATGGTGCGTTTTAAATAATAGACACTGTTTGTTGCCCAACTGTTCATAATTACTGAGTTGACGCTGCTGGGCTATGTGGGTTTATACTGGCTTGTTCTAATTCAACTAATTAGTATATTTAGAAAATCAAAACTGCTGCACATATTTGTGAAATATTCTCTGCCATCCAGTCAGTGTGTACATCAAACAGACCTGGCCTATTTATCTTTTCCTGCACGTAACTAACCGACAGAAGTTTCATTTTTAGATTGACAATGAGATGCCCAAAATACTGCACCAAATATAGTGTAAAGTTTATTTGTGGTCTAAAAGTACCAGTTATTCTTTTGTTCTATCAGAGTTTAAAAACAAGCAAAAACAAATTGCATGTAGATTAAGAAAAGCAAAAAAAAACAAACCTGCAAACTAACAAAATGTTTATGTTTTAAAGAGTCATGCTTAGATGCAATAAACCATTGTTTTTCTATTTGCTTTCCATAGTTGAAGTAAAAGAACAAACATTTGTAGCGCTCTGTACATCTTTGTGGTGATGCAGGTGCTTCACTCTACCGGTAGAGGTTCTCTTACTCACCACCCAGGTCTAGCTCAGCCCTTTCATCCCAGGATTAGTGAGTGCTTGTTTATATAGACAGGTGCCCCTGCATGTGCAGGTCTAATAACAAGAAAGTGTTATACAGACATAGTAGAGCAGTACAGTCACAGTAATCAAATGAATTTACGTCAGTTCATCACTCTTTGAGTAAATAAATAGCAACAACACTGTCACCCTTCTTTTCTGAAGTCCCAGGAACTCAGAAACACTCATGTGTCCAGCCACACTTACATCCCACTTACAGGAACCTCTGAATCATTTATCCATTGGTGTCCCACGTCACCCTTTTTCAGCACACTTCAGAAGCACTGAGACCAAAACCCATCAAGGTTTTACTCCTTGTTCCTACACTAGCAGAGTGCAGACTCGCCCCTGCACTCTGCCAGTCACTAGCGCATTGACGTTCGCCTCTACATCACTGAGAGGGGTGTCTGCATATATTTGCTCCAAGGAAGGACCTTGTACCTTAGGCAGCAAAATTAGATATAGCAAGAGCAATCAAGGATGTGCTGATGAGCTTTAGAGGTGAATCCGCAATAAGGCAATCAGCATTTACTTGCACCAGCCCCTAGACACCCACTAGTGATGTGTCACTGTCTGGGTCTGCCTCTGTTTTACAATTACGCAGACACGCCCTTACTTGGTTTGTGTTTGCATGCAACTTCCTTCCGCATGTTCCTTTTCTCCTACTGTAAGGAGACACAAGTACCAAATCTGCACATGGACATAGATGTATGCTTTTTTTTGTGGGTGTGCACAGTACATGAGCCCGTAATGGTTGTCACAGATATGGTGAATTTGTAAGTCAATTTAGCTGTTTAGGCCATTTTGGCCTTAAGATCTGTGCATGTGTGAGCTGCCAGCTTAAACAAATGTGGTAAATGATGATTAAAACCCATGAGTTTTTTTTATAATTTTTTGGGGGTTAGAAAATGCCATCAGTCCATAACCAAAAGCGTATATATGGCAGCTCGCCCCATTTCAAGGGGCAATATTGTTGCAGTTGCACATGCAGTCAGATGCAGTAATTGTACAAGTTGATTATATGTCTATCACGGATAACTAGTAATACTTGGATTCTTTTAAACTGTTTCTCGAACTGTTTACTATATCGGATATTAGACTTGAAAATTCTAAAAAAAAATCTTGAACTTTAGGTCGACCGAAAAAATGTAGCTAAATTTGGGCAATACGAGCAGGTTCAATAATATTCGAGCCAGTTCGAACATGGACAGGGCTGCTCTTAAACAATCCACTTCACACGATACAGAGCCAATGTGCACACAAGTGAACCGGTTCACACTTTAACTCTTCTAATGGTTACAACGACTCTCAAATGCGAGCTTCAAGCACAGTAATGTTCGCTGCTCAAAATAAAATAAAAAAATGTTAAAATACTATAAAATGTAGCCATTTAAGCTTGAACACAAACCATTTATAGTTGTTATAACACATTTAACCCAAATGCAAACAGGGAACTTCAAATGGCAAACCTCCATTGTGTGCTGCATATTTCGTACCACTTCTGTAAAGACTGGAGCTGGACGGTAGGCTTTTTATGTATTACCACTTAGTTCTTTTTCTTTTCAATTCACATGGGTTGAACATCTGTCTAGTTTGATAATTTTAATAAAAAAGGCATCATTCCTCATATAAAATGCAGCTATAGAAATAGAAACGCACTTAGTGTTAGATACAGAGGTCTTGTCATTGCACATCTTTGGCGCATTCTCACTTAATTACTGCTTATTTTAATCTAGTCCTTCAGAATCCTGATAACATGTGAACTGTCTATTCTGTTTGAAAATAAGATGCAAATGTTTACTTTGAGAACGTTCTTTGGTGTGTCGTGCAAACACCATCTGATCAGCATATGTCTCAAAAACTATTTGAGATAATTAGAACAAGTGAGATATAATATTGAATTTTTGAAATAAGCTTTTATTTTTTTGGGGTTGTGTCATTGTGTCATTGAATTAATTTGACCGTCATAATTTTTAATCGCTGTAACGAGACATGCAATTAAAATCTTCTCCGTAAACAATTAGCATGATTATTTACAATTTGTAAATGGGAAAGATTGGTCATTAGCACCCTCCTTATTACCTCAGTACTGACACACTGTACAACTTTACAGGTTCTTCATTAGGCACTTCATAATGGTTTTCATATGATGCTCTTTGTGTGGGAAGCTCAGACCTAGATTGCAATATTTGTGAAGCAGTTAAAGCTGTGCATGGAAATACTAGGGTCGCTAATAAGTAACATAAGTAAGGTTAAAGCAATTAGGCTATCGGTATTCTGTTATCTCAAGATGGCAGGAACGGATGAAGATCCATCCAATTAGCTGCTTTTTTCATGGTACATCTATGTGGTTTGCATTGAAACATCTCTATTATCAAGAATCAAGGGGTAAGTATCTTAGAGTAACCCCCTCCCCCAAATACATTTTATTTCACTGGAGTCCTCTTTTAATGTTCTCTCCCTTGATTTGTAGAGCAATGTGTGGTGGTCTAATGGGTTCCTTTGAAAGCCCTAATATGTAGAAGCAGTAGATGTTTGCAGCACAGTGGAAAGCTACTGAGACGGCAGAACTCAACCAGCTGAGGAGTGAATTGTGAGGAGTGCTGCTTGATCCAAGGGCTGTGAATCTTGTAGCATGTGTGGAAACTTTGGGCTTTGGGCTCATGTTAGTTAAATGTAAGAGTTGGCATTAAATTAAGAGTTCAAATGAAGAATCTTTTATTATTTTTTTTACTTATTTTTAATTTGACCCAATAGATATTAGGATCATGTTGGAAAATCATCAACTCACCGCGGGCCCAGGGCAAATGTCCCTTTTATCACTTTAATAGAATGGCCATTGCTGCCTTACTCTTTGCTCTGTGGCCTAATCTGTATCATGCTCTTCTGCCACATAATGGCATCTGATTTCCTGTCCTTGCCATCTTTTCTTTTGCCACAATCTTATCCTCTATCTATTTATAATCAACAATCCTTTTCTATTCTCACCATCTCATATTGGCCAGGTGCATCTTCCATTACCACTAATGCCCCAACACAGTTTGTCACTTTATCCTTCCACAGTCTTCTTGATTTACCTGTGATGCCTACTTGGATCCCCTGTCTTTCAGGATTTTTTTCTTGTATTCTTATTCCTCCTTCCCATTCTCTTAAAGTATATGATATTTTCCATAATAGTCATGTCTTCTGTTCTTCCTTTTATATATAATTCCAGTGGTCAATGATCTTTCAAATGTAGTCCCCCAAACCTACTATCTAGCAGCCAGTGCTATCTATCCTGTATCTTTCACCTCTTGCTATGACACTTTTCTTGATGCATGCACAGTTGGAAGAAAGCAGATTCTTTCAGGTCTTCAGCCAGGAATCAGTATAGCTAAATGGCCAAATCAGAATTAAACACATGAACCAGGAAAGAGTGAGAAAGCCAACAAGCCGAACCAGGATAGCAGGAATTATTATTATTGTTAATATTATCCTTTATTGATAGGGCGCCACATATGGTCCGAAGCGGAGTACAGAAGATAAACAACAAAACAGTACACAGTATTACAGGGTAATACAGTAAATATATGTTACACCCCCTTTCCCGTAGGATTAAGTCATGTAAGGGTATGGGTGTATGTGGATGTGTTTCGTTTCGTGGCCCACTAGTTTATCCTTTACTCTCGGTGCGCAGTGCCACCACCTTGGTCTTCCCCTCTTTGCGGGGTAATGCCCTTGTTCAGTGACACCAGAGCGAGGCAAAGGAACCCTCTGCTCCTTTACTCTCAACCCCAGGCTGGAATACAGGAAACAACCACCACTCTGTAGTTAGCTTTAGAAACCACCGGCATGTTTATTTCTAGAGTAGTTCCCCAGGCTAGATTATTGTTTTTTAGTAAGTTTGCATAACGAGTGCACATTTAAAATAGTATATCGGCTCACGAGTAAACTAAACAAGAGATTAACCTTTAGCTTATCATATAATAACACACAGTTCTTAATATCCTAAAGACTAACTTCAGAGGTACCTCTGCATCTTAACATTATTCTAGCAAACAGTTCACACTGAATAGGGACATGTAAAAACATGGCAATTGAAACCAATATAACTTTCACATATAAATATGACTGTGCAATATATAACAATATGCAGCACACATCATAAAGTGCATTTGATATTCATATCTACAGGCTCAGTTCGTTACTTTTCAGTAATACAATATGAGTTCTCAGTAGAAATAAAATGGTAACTGCAATACTCCTATGATTTCCTACAGCAAGCAATAATAAAATAGTAATAAACACAGATTTCTCCAATGCTTGTCACAATTAGCAGAACTCCAGCCTCTCTTGAGTGGATTTCATAACAATGCCAATCTCTTATAACTAATTTCCTATATGACTCAGTCCATAAGCTTGGCTAACTATCCCTAAACTTACCCTTTAAAATGTAACTCAGTCCCGGAACATTAACATTAATCTTCGGGACTTCCCACCTGGTCCCTGACTAACTAAACTAATATGTACATTTTTCTCAGTCTTTCTAGTAAAACAGGAAGTATAATAAAACTTAAGGGTACTTATCAATATATTGCTTCAGGTCCAGTTTCAGGCAATCTCTTCTGGATCGCGATACAGGTATTTAAAGTGGTGTGAAAGATGTCTTATCACTTGCCTGTCAGCTTTAATAATGTAGTTTGTCTTGCTTCTGGCAATCTGATTTCTTTTTCCCACTCTGTTGGTTAAATTTCAACCTGTTGCTGTATATGTTGCTCTGTTCAGTCTGCTGTTGCCTCTATCTTGTCTGTTCCAACTTCTCACTTCTGCCTCCTGTCCGTTCTCTTGCTTGTCACTTTCTTCCTCTCCTTCTGACTTCCAGCCTCCTCTTTCTCTCCCCCCCTTTTTTCTGACCAACCGCTACACTTCAGCTGCCATTTTCCAGGCACTCCTCTCACCTGTCAGTTATCACTCGCTCTCTTGGTCTCTGTGATGTCACTGTGAGCAGAACTTTATCAATCCTTTACATTAGGGCACATGTGTGGGCCATCATGTCCGCCGGTACCGCATATATATATTCGGCACAAGCTGAAACCTGTGCCCATGAGTGTGACTAACATGATCAAAGCCACTGATAGAGGTGTGAGGACAATGTTACAGTGGAGTCAAGAGGAGGAGGTGCAAAGTGTTGCTGGTGAGCACAAGACATAGGTAATGAAAAGAGGAGGAACAGGAGGGAAAATGGCCCTGCTTAAGAGCGCTTACAATCTAAATGGAAAGGGGCAGACAACTGTTGATACAGTTGTCTGCCCCTTGGGTTAGCGTAAGGGGAGCTAGAAATCAGAACGGAGGGGTTGAAGTAAGAGTGGGTGAGATGAAGGATGAAAAAGGGTGAGGTATACTTCGTTGGGGAATGATTAAACGGTGGAATGGTAGGCTTTAATGAACAGGTGGGGTTTCAAGCACCGTTTGAAGCTTTGCAGACTAGGGGATACTCTGATGGTACGAGGGAGATTGTTCTAATGGGGGTAGGTGGTGGGTCAGCATGGGAGAACTCTTGGTTTTGGGAATGAGATGTGGGTTCAACACCTGTGGCAAAGAGAGCAGTGATTAGACTTAAGAGGCTAGACATAGATATTGTGGGAGGAGTCCATAATCTTTAATACCTCCTTTACAAATGGTCTCTATAAAGCACACTTAACCACTGGGGACTAGGCATAATATTGTACGATCGGCTAAAATGGACTGGGCTCTATAGAGTACACCTGACCACCTTGGAATTTTGGCATCTTTGATCAGGAATGATGCTGTTCAAAATCACCGGAAAAGTTAATCATTGTAAGGTTATTCATTTTTAATATCAGAAGCTATTTTATCTTTAAAGAGAAGCCACATGTACCAAATTTCCTGCAATATTATTTTATATCACTGCAGTTATTGCCGTGAGCACACCTTTTCATTTTCCACTAATATCTAAAACAGCCTTAGCGCCTATTAAAATCGTAAATACATACATGCATTTCCCACCCAATTACAAAATACATCAAGGTTAACATGTAAAAGCTTTAATTAGGCTAGTCATGCCACTGCATTACATAATCAATACCTTTTGTGATATTGCTCAAATTGGGTATAAATGTTAGTAATTGATACAGAGCACTCCGTTATCAGCTGTCTATAAATAAGTGTATTTTTGTAACTATGGGGCCAATTTATTAAAGGATGAAAATGCTTACTGCTGGTCTAATGCCGAGGAAATTGGCTTATTGATTAATAGGCTGCTATGTCTTTTACATTTCACATCACATGGTCTAAGGAAAGCTCAATGAAGTAAAGAAACTGCATTTATGACCAAGTAAGTTGTTTCAAATATATGAGAATAATGATACATTGTTCATATATATCTATACATAGTTTAAAGCTACACTAATTGTAGTTGCCTCAAATATTGATGGGGACATTCCACTAATTTTTGTATTGTGAATAACTAAAATCTCATACATCTCAATTTACCTGAATGGGCTTGAAATTAATTAAAGGTTTATTTGCAGAAATTTATTTTTGTGATAAAATCACTTTGGGGGGAGGGGGCATGGGGATTTACAGGTTCATTTGCTAATCACCAAATCCATAAAAGGAAAGTTAACCTAGTAATCATAAATTTAACAAACCTCCCAAACAAAATTGCTGCACTTACCTATATCACAAGTATAGAGCGATCTATGATAGATTAGTTGAGGATTGGGGGTTCCAGTTCACTTATTTATAACACAAGGCCTGTCTAATGAATGGAGGTTTTCCTATTCATTTCAATGAGGTTTCTACATGTACTGCACATGCTGAAAACACCATTGAATGGAATGTGCCAATGAAATGAATGGCAAAAGCTCTGTGATTGGAGAGAATGCTGGTGGAATCATGTTTTTTATATAAATGAAATTGGGACCATTTCTGTTTTTTTTTTCCTGGTGATTGTAGTGTTTTTTGATTGATTTAAAAAAGATGGGATGTAGATTCCCCACCACCTCAAAGAGATGTGATGTGAGGCTTCTGTCAAGCAGGTGAAACTGTTGTGTGAAATGCACTTCTGTGTGAAATGAAGTGCAACTTGTTTGCTTTTTCATGTTAATGCTAATTTTAATTGTGGCTGGCAGTTGCAGAGGAGCATTATTTAAATGTGCTGGCCCTGATTTCCATGTATGTAAATGTACAGGAACACAATGCTCTGGAGGTTTCCATTGGGTAACATCATCATCAGCTATTTATACAGCGCCACTAATTCTGCAGCGCTGTACACAGAACTCACTCACATCAGTCCCTGCCCCATTGGAGCTTACAGTCTAAATTCTCTAACATACACACAGATCGAGATAGACTAGGGTCAATTTAAGGCCAATTAATTTAGCAGCCAATTAACCTACTGGTATGTTTTTGGAGTGTAGGAGGAAACCTGTGCTGTGGGGTAGCTGTGCAAACCACTGAGCCACCGTGCTGCCCAATATTAGTGGTTGGAGCACTGCACAGTCCTGCATTTTTGCAAATGCTCTTTTAACGAAATGGGTGGGGTACGATTGTGCGACCATCATAATTGCGACAACAGTGAGAAGGACATCAGCATGGCGACTGCTGTAATTACTGAAACGTAGGAAATTAAACTTTTTCAAACAGTGACATAGAAGCATTCCGACTGCTCTAATTACTGACATGGAGTAAATCAGACTTGCAGGAAAAGTGACATAGACGAATTCTGATGAAGGAACATACAGGTACTGAGATTTATGTCACTTGAAATGGCCAGAGTTACATTGCTGTTATTAAGGGGGCTGTTTTTCAGGGTTTGGGCTAGGCCACTTATCTCCAGTGAAGGGCAATCTAAATGCTTTAACACACCAAGTCATTGTGGACAATGCTACGCTTCCAACTTTGTGGCAACAGTTTGGGGAAGGCCATTTTGTATTCCCAGATGACTGTGCCCCAGTGCACAAAGCAAGGACTACAAAGACATGGGGGTAAAGGTATCAATATGCAGGTTCTTCAACACCCGCGTGTTCAGCCTCTTCCGCGATTAAATTTCAAGCGGCGCTGCATTGTAAAGCGTTAACTTCCCTTTACAATGCAGCGCCACTTGAAATTTAATCGCGGAAGAGGCTGAACACGCGGGTGTTGAAGAACCCGCATATTGATACATTTACCCCATGGTTTGATGAGTTCGGTGTGGAAAAACTTCACTGGCCCGCAGAGCCCTGACCTCAACCCCATCGAACACCTTCGGGATGAACTGAAATGTAGATTGCGAGCCAGACCTTCTAGTCCTACATCAGTGCCTGACTTCATAATCCTCCACAGGATGAATGGGCACAAATTCCCACAGCAACACTCCAACATCTTGTGGAAAGCTTTCCAAGAAGAGTGGAAGCTGTTATCACAGCAATAGGGGGACCAACTCCATATTAAAGTTTATGTATTTGAATACAAAGTTATTACAGTCCCTGTTAGTGTAATGGTCAAGCGTTCGAATACTTTTGTCCATGTAGTATGTGTGTGTGTATGTATATGTATGTTTGTATATATATATATATATAGTGCAGCTCATCTCTTCCTGACCCCTCCTCCTCGGCAGTCCCCTTGCTCCTCCCCTCCCCCTTGTCATCACGATTAGCTGTCTATTAGATCGGTTTACACATGTATGAATAATGAATAACAAATATGCACCCAATTTAAGAGACAGACATTTATATATTTCTTCTTAGGAGTTTGGTTTACACAGCAATTTACAGTCTGTAGTATGGTGAAGAGAATACAATTAAGATATTTCTACAGTAAAAATGTGTGTTTATCTTAGTTGTCCCTACATGCACTTCATCATTGAGGTTAGTGAGCTTTATGAATGGGAATGAGGATTTTGGACTATAGCATTGTAACTCTCTTCATAAAAACTAAAGTGTCAAAATGTCTTTGAGTAATACATTTGCCACAGACACATTATTTAATCCTCACATTAAAACAAAGGCAAAAAAAAAACATTAAAAAAATGTGGCATTTATTTAGTAAACAATTAAGGGAAACAAAACAGGTCCTGAGAACATGGGTCCAAAAGTAGAGCCGTGCTCTCAAACACGGAACAGATATGTGCTCTATACATTATCAGACTATTATGGAAAATAATAGTCATATAAATACAATGCTCCTTCTAGTGAGTTAATGTCTCCTTGCCTCCTGCCAGGTATCATGTTTTGAAAAACAAAAATCAACTTGTTTTGGCCAAGACACTGTTAATACCATTTTATTATACATTTATGCATCTGTCATTAATGATTTTTTCTGTAGTTCAAAAACTACACACATCCATAACTCATTAATAACACGATGTAGTTTTTCATTGCAGTGAATATTTACTTTGTTAGAACTCATTTATAATAATGTTTTTATTTATAAACAGTGTTTAGTGAAGTAAAGGTTACTTAGTGCTGGTGAGTCTGAGTTCTGATTCCTGTAGAATGTTGGAGTCTTATTATTATTATTATTTATTATAAAAATTTTTGCAGGGTGCCACAGATTATGCAATTATACATATACAGATAAGACATAACAAATACAGATAAGACTTAACGAATACAGTAAGATAAATCACAAATACATGAAAACATTTACACCTAGCAAATAGCATAGAAGAATGTGAGCAAAAAACTGTAGGGACTCCTACAGAATTGACCAAAAGTCATGTCAATCATATATAAGGAAGACATGAGACAATAGAGGGACCCTGCCCATGAAAGCTTACATTCTAGAAGGAGGGGTGATGACAGACAATGGGAGCAACTGGGATTAAATGGAGATGGTGGGCAAAGGAAGAGAAAGTAGTGCACAAGATGGTCAAGGGGGGGGGGGGGGGGTGGTGATAGGTCTGTGATCTGAGTCATGCAGTATGCAGGGTACAGACATAGAGGGATTGATATTGGGGTCTGTGATCTGAGTCATGAAGCATGCAGGGTACAGACATACAGGGATTGATATTGGGGTCTGTGATCTGAGTCATGCAGTATGCAGGGTACAGACATAGAGGGATTGATATTGGGGTCTGTGATCTGAGTCATGAAGCATGCAGGGTACAGACATACAGGGATTGATATTGGGGTCTGTGACCTGAGTCATGGAGTATGCAGGGTACAGATATAAAGGGATTGATATTGGGGTCTGGCGATCTGAGTCATGGAGTATGCAGGGTACAGACATAGAGGGATTGATATTGGGGTCTGTGATCTGAGTCATGGAGTATGCAGGGTACAGACATAGAGGGATTGATATTGGGGTCTGTGATCTGAGTCATGAAGCATGCAGGGTACAGACATAAAGGGGTTGATATTGGGGTCTGTGATCTGAGTCATGGAGTATGCAGGGTACAGATATAAAGGGATTGATATTGGGGTCTGGCGATCTGAGTCATGGAGTATGCAGGGTACAGACATAGAGGGATTGATATTGGGGTCTGTGATCTGAGTCATGGAGTATGCAGGGTACAGACATAGAGAGATTGATATTGGGGTCTGTGATCTGAGTCAAAATGTAAACATAAGTATATCAAGGCTTGGTTAGTGGTTATTTGAACAACTGATAAGCACATATGCTGACACTGTAGATAGGAGAGGGGGGACAATTGAGAGGGGGCTGGCACTAGACTTGTATTCAATGTTAATCCTAGAATAATAGAATTGCTATTGTCTTTGGTCTGGAGGCTTTCTCCTAAAGAACATACTGTAGTCTTTTTTTTTTTCTTTCTAAAAAGCCTCAGTTCCACTATTTAAATGATGTGTCACCCAGGCTAGTGTTTGCAGAGAGGCTACACACAATTATATCTTGTTTGGAATCTGAAGTTCAGAAGTCAGTCTTTTAAAGGACGATTAGATATGATTGTTTTATTCAACAATAGTATTTATGTTAAGTTACTTATTACATGTGGGATTTAGGATATTTAGTTTACTAATAGAAAGTAAATGAACATCCTTCTTTGTTCATGAGTGAAATTTGTAAATCTTTTGCTATCTAGTCCGAGACCATATACATACATTACAACATTCGATTGTGTTAGACATATTTCCACAGTAAGTAGTGTGAGTTTAAAGGTCCACTTAACCTAATTACAACTTAGTCCTAAATAAATAGGTGTGTGTGTATATGTATATATGTTGAGTTATTGTGACAGCAGTTTTTCAGGTGACCCCTATAGAGATCAATCATTGCTCTTTTCAAGTCCCTTTCTGATGCATTGTACATGAATTCTCCATACAGTAGAGGACATTTATGAAATCAGAGTAACAAATCACTAATAAACCTTTGATAATATAAATAAAATGATATAAATAAATGATGATGATGATGATGATGATGATAATGTGATAATTGTGGAAATGGCATCCAAATGAGCATTACAAGCACTAGTGTGAATGGATTCTTAGGCTCATAACACCCATGTCAATTTCATCCAGTCTGAAAAGCACATGAAAGACTGAACACACATTTAATTTGTTGTGCAGCGTGAGTTACCTTTGGACCTGTTTTTTTTAAATGCATCATGCTACATTTTACATCCATTAAAATGAATTGCAGTAGGACAAAAAATAAATATCTAAAAACAGATCAGTAGGGACATACCCATGATGCTGATGAAATTGTTCGGCTCAGAACCTTGGCTTACTTGTCAGCATACAGAGGGATACTGTTGTGCAGATATGATTGTCTAGTGAATGGACTGAACGTAAGGGTCTTCCACACATATGTCAATGTGATCATTGAACAACCAGTTTTTCAGACCCACCTAATTAAATTATTTCAGCAGATCTGACTGTTTGCAGACCACATACATGGCATTGTAAGCAATATTTGGTAACAAGCACAATAAATCAGTATGGCACGTCTGTGATCAGCATCACCTGAGAGCCAAGTGAAAGTATAACTGTCCAGTTTGGCTCATGTGGGTGACCAGATTGGTGGTAGTCTAGTTGTTCCGTACTTGTGCTAATCGTCCTGAACACTTTGTAATGTGCGTATTGTCGCTAACCAATAACGATTGTCGAACCTCGATTTGTGTTTCCAACGCACAAATATTTATTCGCAATAAGTTGAAAAAATATGCTCAAGCGATGTAATAGTAAATACAGCCGTTACTTAACGCAGGCGCTCTGGATCCAGTGCAGTCATTCAATCCTGAAGTCTGGGGACAAGAAGTCTGCACTCTGGATCACAAGCTGCTGCTTATATACACAATCAAGTACAGTAATACAATGAAGATGGTATGGCTTGCATCTATTGGTCCAGGTCTCAGGAATGTCCAAGGGGTCGTCAATCATTGGCTGGTTCATCCTAAGGAATCCAAAGGAGGGGGTCATCTCTGCAGGGGGTATGCTCTGCTCTTCCCGCCAGAATTCCTTACTCTTAAGTAGTTCATAATTCCCTATCATTCATAACTTGCGTATGCACTCTGCGATTCCCTCGCAGAGCGCACCAAACAGTAGGATATGTAACAAGGTTCATTATGATACCACTCATGATGTTATTCCTTTAACCCGTTCTGTGTATTTCACGAATATGCATGTAACTCTGATATAACATATAAATACTACTATATTTCGACATAACTGACTATGTGTTGCAACTACCAATAATGTGTACTATTTTATAAGTATGCGTGTTTGTGCAAATGTATGGTAAAAGACCAATTACTGTTGCTGCCACGTGTAGTGGATGCGTACGCCCTTTCACGCCGTAGCGTGCCCTTGTACGACATAGCGTACCGTACGCATCTTTTCAGACGAAGACAACCAAGTTTGCTAGACTTTAATTGAAATGACTTTATCCAATTTGCTGACTTCGACAGTTCCACCCTTTGATAGTGTAATAAACTATCACCCAATCACCGTTTCAAGTTCAGGATTATACAATACTTCTTCACAGACCATGATCTCGGTATCTGGTACCACCCTTTCAGTCTCTTTCTCAGTGTTACTCTTATGAGACCGTTTTCCACACTTCAACACAGTAGGAACACATTTGACAACTAAACCAATTGCTAAGATGACACCCAGTATAAGGAGAAGGAGCTTACCTACACTCGCAATCATTTCCTGTACCCACTCCCCCAGACCAGAGAACCATTTTGCTGGGTTCAACCATGAGAACCAACCCGCCACCTTTTCCCCGACCTCATATAACGAAGAATTATGGCTCTTTCGAAATTCCCATTTCAGCTGCAAAATTTCATCCATCTTCCGGTCTATAACCTCTTTAGGGTCTTCCGTATTATTAGTAATGTACGTGCAACATTTGACACTGAACTGGGTGGCCAGTGTCACACAGTACCCACCAGTAATAGAGGTGAGATAATTTAGTACCAGTCTATGTTGCACCAACTCCTTCTTGTACGCTTGTAGCTCCCTTCCAGTATACCTGAAAGTGTCATCATACATCTCGGTGATATTATCTATTAATTTAGCTAGGTCTTGGATATATTTAAAGTTTAATGTTCCCCGAGCGGTCCTGGTGAGATCTAGAGCAACCATAACTTGGAAACCAGCAGTTTCACTAATCAATTTTGTAGCTATGGGTTCCTCACCAGGAATCATATTTCTCTTGCCACGGTGTTCATACTGTGTGTGTATGTATGGTGGTGATGTAGTCTTGTGAATATCTACCATTTCTTCATGAGTAATAGTCATAATTTCAGGAACCAGTTTAGCTAAGAAACACAAGCCCTTGGAACTCGGAGTCACCCAGGAATAAGCTTTCCTCCCACAAACAAAATACACATCATCAGGGAGAACGTAAGGAACAGTATGCCCATGAATTATATCACACAGAGTCTTGATAAAACTACCCATGCCTAGTGTCTCCATCTGTTCTAGACACGTGTCGGCATTAATGATATTTTCACATTTATCTGTAGAGACTTTTCCAATAGATACCTTCTTATGTTTGGTTATACGCCCCAACTTGTGACTTCCATCAGCATTCCTGCCTAGTAGTGACCTTGTGAGTCTCTCTCTAAAATGAGTGTGGCGAGCCATTGTCTGATCTGATAGGTCAGCCTCCCAATTCTCCAGGCGCTTTGCATGAGATATGTTTAGGCACAGCAACGATCTGCCTATGGAGTATTGTCGAAGCGTCAGACTAGGGGACCTAGTGTTATTGTACCTCCCTTCTATGGGCCTCCCACCCCTTAATTCGAGTACCTCGGATATGTTTAGCGGGAATGGCACTAGTCCTATGTTATGCTGCCCTTGAGGCACGTGAGAGCACACCCAACACTCAGTTTGGTTTAGCACCTTACCCACCAGGGAGTGATAATCCTCCAATGGATGCCCGCCTATATTCAGAGTACTGGGGGACTGGCATCGTTGGATGCATCTCTCGTCAACTAGGGAGTTGCAGAACTTGCAGATACAATACTCATCAGACAATAGCCCCTCACACTGCCTCCGAGTTCCTGAGCTAGCAGACCTTTTCATAACCCCTGGACCAAGTTTGATAATGGGCTGCTCAGGATATCCTATTAACTTTTCTTCGGCCTCCATTTCATCCGTATCACTCCCAGAACTCTCCTCCATCCTCCATTCTCCTTCACAAAAATAGAATGTCCTAGAAAAAGTAAAAACAAGGAAAATCCTGGAACAAAAGAAAAACAAAAACCGCCACTCCATCGCTGGAAAGATAGTTCTGAGGCAACGTCTCTGGTTCAGGTGTCTTAACTGCAGGCTTTAGGTCTCCCGGAACAGGCTCACAAGTGACAGCTCTATGTCGTCGGTCTGAGTCTTGTCTTGCACTTTCTCCGGATTATGGACTCTCCTGCAGTGGGTGGAATGGACCCAAGTGTCTCTCTCTGCAACCTTCAGTGATGTAGTACTGGTCAGCAGCACTTGGTACGGGCCTTCCCAACGGTCTGTTAAACAACCTGAACGTAAGAAATTGCGGATCATAACATAGTCTCCAGGTTCAACATCATGACAGTTCGTTTCTGGCATACCAGGTGACAGCATTTTTAGTTTTTGTTGTTGTTGTTTCAGCTGTCTACTCATTCTTATAAGATATTGTACAGTCACTTCATTATTACACTTTAAGTCGTCTTGTGGACTCACGATCAAATGAGGTTGTCGTCCGAACAGTATCTCAAAGGGGGACAGATTAAGAGGAGGTCTAGGAGTGGTTCGAATGCTGTGGAGGACCAACGGCAAAGCCTCAGGCCATGCCAACCCAGTTTCAGCCATTATCTTACCTAGTTTGTTCTTGATAGTACCGTTTACTCTCTCCACCTTACCACTGGCTTGTGGTCGGTAAGGGGTGTGAAGTCTGCTACTGATTCCCATGAGTTTACACATATTTTGGAAGACATCACCAGTAAAATGGGTACCCCTATCACTTTCAATGATTCTAGGGATACCGAACCTACACACAAAGTCTTGTACAATTTTCTTTGCAGTGAACACAGCAGTATTAGTGGCTGCCGGATATGCTTCTACCCAACCGGAAAACACATCAATACACACTAACACATACTTCAGATTCCTGCACGGTGGTAGTTGGATATAGTCAATTCGTATTACCTGAAAAGGTCCGTCTGTAGGAGGGATGTGGGATGGCTCAGTTGGAATAGTTTTCCCAACATTTTTCCTCAAACAAGTAAGACATGACATTGCTTTCTTACCAGCTTGAGAGGAAAATCCGGGAGCACACCAGTATGCTCTCACCAGTTTGCACATACCTTCTTTACCCAGGTGAGTCAGGCCGTGTGCTGCTTCAGCCAGGCTTGGATAGTATGTTCGGGGAGCTACAGGCTTACCTTGTCCATCCCTCCAGAGTCCTGAGGACTCTTGACCACATCCCTTCGCCTTCCAGACCGCCTTCTCCTGCAGGGAACACAAATCTTGCATTTCAATTAATTTCTGCGTGTCTAATGTCTGAAAAACCATCATAGTCTCGGTCGATACAGTCATAGGTTGCCCTGCTGCCCATTTAGCAGCTTCGTCTGCCCTGTTGTTGCCCAATGACACTGGGTCTTCTTCAAAGGTATGGGCTTTGCACTTTATGACGGCTACTGTTCTGGGTAACTGTATCGCTGTCAGAAGTCCTTTTATGTGTTGTGAGTGTGCCACTGGTGTACCTGCTGCTGTCGTAAAGTTTCTAAGACGCCAAAGGGCTCCAAAATCATGCACTACCCCGAAGGCGTACCTAGAGTCAGTATATATGTTGGCTGATTTACCCTCTGCCAATTCACACGCTCTCCTTAGTGCTACTAGTTCCGCCACCTGGGCTGAGTGAGGTGGACCAAGGGGTTCAGCTTCTACCACATCCTGATCGTCTACAACAGCGTAACCAGTACATAGCTCTCCTGTCTCTGTCTGTCTATGGCAACTTCCGTCTGTATAAAACGTAAAATCTACATTTTCTAAGGGGGTGTCACATATGTCGGGCCTTGCAGTAAAGGTCTGATTCAGGTGTTCCATACAGTCATGCGTGTCAGTATTCTTGCCTAACTCATCATCAACCAGGGTCTCCTCACCTCCCACCCTTTGTGTCTCTTGAGACACATACGGAAGGTATGTAGCTGGATTTAGGGTGCTACATCGTTTGATGGTGATGTTTGAGGGTGCCATCAGGGCTAGTTCCCACTTTGTGAATCTAGCTGAAGAAACATGTCTGGTTTGGGCTGAATTTAACAGAGCTGATACAGCATGGGGTGTATAGATGGTTGAATTATGTCCTAATACTACATCCTCGCTCTTACTTACTAGAAGGGCCGTTGCTGCTACACTTCTGAGACATGTTGGGAGTGACCTTGCCACATTGTCTAATTGTGCACTGTAGTATGCTACCGGTCTGCTAGCGTCACCATGTTTCTGTGTGAGGACACCTGCTGCACAGCCATCAGCTTCTGTACAAAATAGCTCAAAAGGCTTTTCATAATCAGGTATTCCCAATGCAGGTGCTCTTGTCAGACTATCTTTAAGATTAAAGAACGCTTGCTCCGACTCTTCTGTGTGTATGACACGTTCTGGTTTTGAGGAAGAGACTAGCTCCTGCAATGGTAATGCCAGAATAGAAAAACCTGGGATCCAGGACCTACAGTATCCACACATCCCCAAGAAAGTACGAATCTGCTTCTGGCTCTGCGGCAGGGTCATGTGTTGTATGGCCTCAATTCTGTCGGTTGTCAGGTGTCTTAGCCCCTTAGTGAGGCAGTGTCCTAAGTATTTGACCTTAGTCTGACATGGCTGTAATTTATCCTTTGCCACCTTGTGCCCTGTTTGTGAAAGATGAAGCAACAACAATTTAGTATCATGTAAACATGACATAAAAGAATCAGAGCACAACAACAAATCGTCCACATATTGAATTAGAACAGACCCATTGTGGGGTTGAAAGGATTGCAAACAGTCATGTAAGGCTTGGGAGAAAATACTGGGGCTGTCAATGAACCCCTGGGGTAGTCTGGTCCATGTGTATTGCACTCCCCTGTAGGAGAATGCAAAAAGGTATTGGCAGTCAGGGTGAAGAGGGACTGAAAAGAAAGCAGAACATAGATCAATGACAGTAAAATGACTGGCAGACGGTGGAATCTGCATGAGGATGACAGCTGGATTCGGCACTACGGGGAATTGGCTCTCAACAACTTTGTTAATTCCCCTTAAGTCCTGGACTAATATATAGCCCCTCCCCCCACTCTTCTTCACAGGGAAAATGGGACTATTTGCTGTACTGGCTGTACGAATTAAAATCCCTTGTTGTAACAGCCTCTCAATAACAGGATATACCCCTAGTTCCACCTCCGGTTTTAATGAATACTGTGGGATTTTTGGGGCTATCCTACCACTTTTTAGATTGACCATGACAGGGGCTACGTTTGCCATCAGTCCAGTGTCCTGTCCATCTCTGGTCCATAGGGAACCTGGTATTTCCAGCAACATCCCCTTTACTTGAGATGGACTTTGTTCTATAACAGGAGAGTGTAACATTAACCTTGGAGGGGTGTCCAATATGTCCTGTACCTCATGTGCAACCCTCTCGGGTATATCTAGGAACACACCATCTGAAGTACAGTATATGACACATCCCATTTTACATAACAAGTCTCTCCCTAGCAAGTTAGTAGGAGCCGCTGCAGCCAAGAGAAACGAATGCTTAGTATGCAGAGGCCCGATAGTAACTTCGGCGGGTTTAGTTAGAGGATAATGTAACACTTTTCCCGTCACCCCCATAGCTGGAATAGTTTTGCTGGTCACCTGTAGATTGAAAGGAGAGGTTATCACAGATCGGGCCGCCCCTGTATCTACAAGAAAAGTTTGTTTCCTGCCAGCTATGTCAACTATCATTGTTGGTTCTTCACTCTGACTCTCAGTTAACCTCACTGGCTGTAGACTACAGGTATGACCTGACCCCTAGCGCTGACTAGTGATTTCCCGCGCAGCATTTGCTGCCGTAATATGCGCGGGTAGATGTGAGTCTTCTAGTCTATGTGAATCCTTTCTTGGAGGATATCTATGTGACCCACCCCTATGTGTATTGAGTCTTTCTTTATTACAATCTCTAGCGTAATGTCCTTCCTCGTTACAGTTGAAACACCTGATCACTTTAGGTTTCCTGTTATATGGGTTGTATGCTGGTGGTCGTGTATGCACCCCTTCTAGAGCCTGTATACTTACCGTCATTAACCTATCACTTTTCTCTTCCCTTTTTCTAAAAAGGTTCTTGTCATGCTCCACAGCAGACTCCCTAAGGAAGTCTACCGTGACGCTTCTCCAATTAGGTAATGTGGTTTGTACTCTCGTCTTTAAATTTTCCCTAAGGCCATCCATCAGTACCCCTACAGCTACCTCTCTGTGATGTGGGTCCTCACTTATGTTGGATATCCCAGTAAATCGTGCAATCGCTGTTATAGCTCTAGCAAAGTAATCTGAGGCAGTTTCACTATCCTTTTGTTTAATGGTGAAAATCTTACTCCAATTTACTACTACTGGAAAACAGATGGCTAAGTGTTTGACAATTTGTTCTATATTCCGTTGGTTAATCTCATCAGTCAGGGTGTCATCTTCCTCCAACAAACAATCTCCAATAAATTTTTGTATGTTAGTATTGGGAGGAAGACACGCCCTCAACACTACCCGCCAATCCTTACTGGTTGGTTCATGAGCATTCCCTAAGTCTTTAACAAATTTCTGACATTTAGCTAACTCTTTTCTAGGATCTGGGAATTCAGTCATAATGGAACGTAATTCTGATCTAGTCCAGGGACAATGCATTGTAACATTTCTTAAAGGAACTACACCATCCTTATCCGGTTTCCCATTGGGAACTGATATTGTGCGGACCGGGAACACACCCTCTGGTACACTAACTTCAGGGGACGCTACAGGATTTACAGGCCCTAGATTTAGAACACTTTCACTCCTAGTGATCACGCTACTCTCACCTATCTCAGCCATTTTCTCATACTTGCGCTGAGCCTCTAGTACATTAACAGCATGGGCAATGGCCGAAATCACAGTGGGTTCATCTTCGTTTTCAGATACACTTGATTGAAACTGATTTAAAACAGGGTACAACTTAGTAATTTTTCTATTTTCAGTTTTAACAACGGCTGTACTTACCCCTCCCGCCACATAAGGTGGCGGGGGCGCGCTTGCGCTGAGTTCGCCACGCTTCTCAATGGTTACATCCGCCTTGCGCGCGCTTTTCGCCACGCCTATTTCCGGTTTGTATTCGCTGCTCTGCCACGTGTTACCTTCCATTTGCCACAATTTTAAACAATCATTATGTCTATTTCTCTTTTTCGTTGACTTGATCAACCATATTTTATCTTTTACAGTATTCAGTACCTCTGCATTAAAACTCCCTATTGTTGGGAAAGGCCTATCACAAGCTTTGGTCATCCCGACCCACGTGTCACAATACACAGTTGCATATGCACCATACTTCTTACACATGAGAAACCTCGCTGAACCAATAGGGCCTTCCTTAGGCAGTACACTGACCATCTCTAGCGTATGCTTAGCACCCATGTTGAACAATATACCTTCTACCCGGAACACAGACACACCGCAATGCTCTGTTCCTTCCGGCCAAATGTGAAATACAGACACACCGCAATGCTCTGTTCTTTCCACCTAATAATTTCAACTCTGTTGCTATACTCACCGCTAGAGATCTATAATCCTCGGTGAACGTATTTCCTTTAGCCGCGTTCACTCGCTTTTCTCGCCCCTGGCGAGGATCCCTAATACAGAAATATCACTGTGGGCCCCAAGGGCTATCAGCTCCTCGATACCCTGGCTAAACCACAAAATCTGCTGAGTTTATTATCGCTGGGAGCGCAAAGTCGATACAATCAACCTGCCTTTCCAGTATAATTCCTCCTAGCTGCTTCACCAATTCGCACTAATGGTGCGACCGGATCGCACTGCCTACCAATACTAATTATTAGCAAACCTTGCGATCTATTGGTAGCGCTTTGCGAAAACCCAGTTTTCGCATTCGGTATACCTGCCCTGTATACCGTCCTTCAGTTGGGCAATCCGCCTCGTCAGACAGCAACTGAGCACCTCAACAATAAAACAGTGTATCTACGTTACAACATCACACACTATACACCTTTTCTGCGCAGAAAATCAAAAGTTCCCAACAATAGTAATAATGTCTCAGAGGCTTTCACAAGTAATTATACTATGCATGTATAATAACTATCAACACGATTGTTTAACCACGTGGCAAGTTTACCGGAAGTTCGCGTACGCACAGCAGGAAGTACACATACGCTAAACAATGCAATACAGTTAAAACGCACAATGACAGAAAAAAGAAACAGTTTTCTCTTTTGTCCCTAGGTTCTAGTTAGCGTGCCCTAGATAATGCAAAACGGACATTCGGTTTCGCAACACAGAGTAAAATTCAGGTTTTGAACACCATGCGTTCTTACCCGTTTATGACGCGTCTCCACCCTTTGTTGAGGAACCGAAATCCGTTGGTCTTGCGTATCATCGGCAACGAAACCTCCAAAGCTCACGAGCCCCCAAATTGTAATGTGCGTATTGTCGCTAACCAATAACGATTGTCGAACCTCGATTTGTGTTTCCAACGCACAAATATTTATTCGCAATAAGTTGAAAAAATATGCTCAAGCGATGTAATAGTAAATACAGCCGTTACTTAACGCAGGCGCTCTGGATCCAGTGCAGTCATTCAATCCTGAAGTCTGGGGACAAGAAGTCTGCACTCTGGATCACAAGCTGCTGCTTATATACACAATCAAGTACAGTAATACAATGAAGATGGTATGGCTTGCATCTATTGGTCCGGGTCTCAGGAATGTCCAAGGGGTTGTCAATCATTGGCTGGTTCATCCTAAGGAATCCAAAGGAGGGGGTCATCTCTGCAGGGGGTATGCTCTGCTCTTCCCGCCAGAATTCCTTACTCTTAAGTAGTTCATAATTCCCTATCATTCATAACTTGCGTATGCACTCTGCGATTCCCTCGCAGAGCGCACCAAACAGTAGGATATGTAACAAGGTTCATTATGATACCACTCATGATGTTATTCCTTTAACCCGTTCTGTGTATTTCACTAATATGCATGTAACTCTGATATAACATATAAATACTACTATATTTCGACATAACTGACTATGTGTTGCAACTACCAATAATGTGTACTATTTTATAAGTATGCGTGTTTGTGCAAATGTATGGTAAAAGACCAATTACTGTTGCTGCCACGTGTAGTGGATGCGTACGCCCTTTCACGCCGTAGCGTGCCCTTGTACGACATAGCGTACCGTACGCATCTTTTCAGACAAAGACAACCAAGTTTGCTAGACTTTAATTGAAATGACTTTATCCAATTTGCTGACTTCGACAACTTCCAACATCTTTTGTGTAAGTGTGGTCGGAAGCTGGCCAACAGCAGTCAGCTCATATCACATTTACCAACAGGCCCAGATATAAACACACATTTTTAAGCTACATCCATCGCTTTAACAGATTCTGGTATTGCAGTGGATGTTCCCAGAGTCACTGCAAAGAGGACACAGCTGAAATCATGTTGAGCATTAAAATGACAAAGAGATGTCTATATGTTCTTTTCATTAAATATGTAGAGTCCTAAACATTTGGAAGGTGATCACAAATAATATATTTTCTATAACATAATTGGTTATCAAGCAAAAAGAATAGTTGTTGAGTTCTGTCAGTAGTATTATTCATCTATTTGTATTTTATCTGCTATATCGCCGTCCGCTCCCATACCATCATACACTTTCAGAATGACACAAGGTACAATATAGAACAGGATCAATGAAGGTTAAGGACATCTGTAGATGATTATTGCTTTATAAAATGACTGAATACAATGATTTGAAAAACATTACATGGAATAACAAGCTTAATGGCCTGAGTGACTTTGTATAAAAGCAAAAAACTGACAATTGTTGAAATCTGTAGAACATAATATAGATTTGAAACCTTGGGATCTGTACTCAAACAAAAATAATTTGGGACAAGGGAGGGCAGAGCTGTAAGCACTGCAGGTCCTTCCTAAGTTATTAGTCTTGGGTGACATTATTTAATGTGGACCCCACCACCAAGGGTATGTGAAAGATCACTATACAGGTGCCAGGATCTCCCCTCTAGGCAGACGTATGTTGCACTTCCATTTCTAGCATTGCACAAGCACATATACTGCATCTTCTTTACCAGGCAGTGTACTTTGTAGGCTTCCCAGAGCAGGACTTGTACATAATGTTGACTATAAATGCTGTAGATAATACTGGAGAAGTATACATATACATAGCACATGGAAGACAAATCTGGAATCCCCTCTATCGCTTGTTCCTGCGATGCAAACAGATTTTTTCAGTGAGAGAATTTATAAGAGCCTGCCTAATTATCAGCTTGAGGTTCGGACAAGTTATTAAGTTTTGTGCTTTCTATTTTTTGCTGCAGATTAAACTTACAGGTTGTAGGAGATAAAGGTATTATATGATTTTAAGCCTTGAAATATGTGAGTGATTTCAACATATATTTCAAGACTTAAATGCTTATACAGTTCTTTCTATCCCGCAAAGATTAGAAACTCCAACTGTGTCTGTTCTTTATCCAATTAAATAAGCATATTTCTGTGTAAGGCCGTGGGTTTAACAATTGAAGGAAATTTAATAAGTACAGTACACTGGAGTGGAAGATGGGTGGACATTAGGCATTATTTACTCTCTCTTTTCTGTTACATTCTTAACCCCTATCCTCTAGTTGTATGACTTTCCTGCAGTATGGTGGGGCACATTTCACTCTGATAGGCACAAATGCGGGGACTAATTCTTGTGTGCTAAGCAGAGTTTTTTTAAATATGAAATGATGATGAAATAAAAGTTTATTCAACTTTTTAAATATATCACAGCTACTTCCGACTTGTAGAGAAGCCTTCTTATAAAGTCATCATCCAGTAATGGACAGTAATGGACCCCAATACTCAGGATTTTTAGTTACCTCTCATGGTCTCAGGATCAAGGCCCAAAGTTTCCTGACCACTAAACCCAGAGCATGCTAATCTGGCAGGAATGACACAATCAGTTTTCAATTGGCCGAGCATGTGTTTTGCCATATAACAGTGATACAGCTGTTCATCAAACTGTCATATATCTGGATTAGTCAACAACCAATAGAGCTGCCTTCTGCATTCGTGGGCGTGCCCAGCAATGACCACTCCTGGGAGTGCCCAGTAATGACCACTACTGGGCATGCCCAGTAATGACCAGTCATGGGCATCTCACTCATTTTGAGCCCAAGCATATAGTTATATTGAAAAAACTGTTTACAGTAACTGTGGCAGCTGCCACAACCTCCATATAGGTGGTTGCATATCGATGCTGAATACCCCGACAAGACTTACCCCGACATCTTCACACCAAAGGGCTCCTTCCCAACGAGGCTGCAGGACGACTGATGTGCCCACCGACCGCAAGCAATCGCGATGCATTAAGAACCCGGCGCGACACCGTTATCAGTGCTGTTAAGGGGGTAATGTAAGTATGCGGCCATGGACAATGTACTTTACAAAGCCTTATACATTGTCCATGGCCGCATACTTACATTACCCCCTTAACAGCACCGATAACGGCGTTGTGGTTTACAGTGACATCAGCAACTCGCGCCAGGTTCTTAATGCATTGCGATTGCTTGCGGTCGGTGGGCACAGCAGTCGTCCTGCAGCCTCGTCGGGAAGGAACCCTTTGGTGTGAAGACGTCGGGGTAAGTCTTGTCGGAATAATCCGTATCATTATTCCGTACCCCACCCCTCCATATAAGAGGTTTATATATTCATTAGTTAGATTAGATCCCAATTTCAGTAGCATAACATTGTTGAGTTTAAATTGAATATTTCACTGTGATTTGGATGTTTTATTTAAAAGCAGGAAATTAAACAGGCTACCCACAATGCCGAGACTTAGTGTCACATCACATTTATTTTTATTTTTTTTTTATATTTTTACCTTTCCCCGGCACCCAACTCATGTTTTACATTGTTAATTGATGGTTTCCTCCTAAATTTTCCAGGGACGCACAGAGTTTTTTTCGGGGGGGGTTTCTCCGCCCCCGAAAAAAATAATTCCTAGAGACCTGCGCATGCGCGGCAGCTCTGTTTCGGCTGCACTGTCGTATACAGCAGTGCCGATATGTAGGGCACTTTTTAGCGGAGGGAAACCCAGAAACCCCCCCCCCCCCTGCGTACGCCACTGTTTTCATATCAGTTTTATATGTACTTTTTACTGTTCACATGGTTTACATATTCAGTGTTGTAGATACCGATCTTAGTCAAAACGATGCCTTATGACCTATTTTGTTCAACTCTTCTCTTATGTTTTGTATTATACAATTCTTATGTAAAGATTGCATTTCTAATCATACATGTAACTGACAATATACATACATAGTAACACAAACTGCAATAATTTAACATTTTGCCACAGTCATTGGTAGAACAAATTTCTTTAATTTCAAAAAAAAATTCTGTTCTTTTACAGTTAAAGATTTTTCTTGCTGACGACATGTCCATTTTAATAGTGTGTTTTGTACATCTTAAAAAGTTGTGGCTCTTAAACATGTTTGCAGTTGAAGATAATTATGTGTGTTTTAGGAATGACTTAATTTATTGCAGTTTTTGTTACTATGTATGTATATTGTCAGTTAAATGTATGATCAGAAATGACCATATAAACATCCACTGTTTCTTGTAAAACTGTGTGCTGTCCGCTTATCTACAGATTGTGCTCTTTCCTGAAGGTACTTAACTATTTAATCCGACAATATGAGAGCTATGACCAAATTTGGAAACCAAATTGTTTAGAGGTGCAATATTGTGTCACATATATATCACAGTTTGTCTGTGGAAATATGCAAATATACTGTTGTTTTCTCTAAATCTGATGATTAGACGTTGCATGCCTCAATCCAGTCAATTAATAACGACAAGCCATCAAAACTTTCCAATCTTACATGTACACAGTGGCGATCGCCCCCCTAGCAGGGGCTTGCTGCCGACAGCTGCACACTGTGCAGGTCCGTTCAGCAGTGACAGTGTGCTGCCCGGATTGTGTTTTAAACACAATCAGAGCAGCGGGGCAGCACACTGTCACTGCCGAGCGGACCTGCACATAGTGTGCAGCCGCCGGCAGCCTTAGAAATCAGAAAGGGGACGGGGCCTAAATCGCCCCACCTAAAATCGCCCGGGGTAAAGCAGTTGTCTAGATCCGCCCCTGCATGTACAGAGGTACCATTTTCTACTCAATCCTGTATTGTATTGCAAATGCACAAATCGCTAATTGTTAGAACCTAGTGAAGCTGTGGGATTTAATGACAAAATATGTGGTCAACTTTTTTTTTTTAAATTATATATATATATATATATATCCTGTATAGACGATAAGGACTAAGAAATGTTGATAATAATAATAAAACATTTTAAATCGTTTTAGAACATATCATACCTCTCAACATTGAGAATCCTGAAAGAAGGACTAAATAAGCCCCACCCCAGTTCCACCCAAGCTCTGCTCAGAAATGTAAAAATTTGGATAAAACTCCACCCACATTCCTGTTAAGCCCCAACCGTTTTTGCGATCCGTGAATCAGAATGTCCTGCTAAAATCATGTGATTTAGGAGGTATGACATATACTGTTGGAGTTGGCAATATTTAATATTCCAGTTGTCGCTAAACTACAACTCTCATAATCACTATTTGGCTGCCATGCAAGAAATCTGTAATTGTATTCCGTACATTTCAAGCATCTGAAGCAGCAGTCTAACAGGCTTTAGTTGCAAAAAAAAATGTAGCTTAACTGCAAATTGTGAATGTCGTTTTTCACGCCTAGTATTTCTCCCAAAGCCAATAAATCTGGATTTCAGGCTCCTCCTGGCTAATACTTTTCACATAATCGGTACATTGAAACTCTTGCACACAACACTGAATTGCTCACTGTTCCCTGGCAAGACTGCTTGTAAAGAGCATCAAAGAGAATGGCCCCTATTGAACCTACTTTAAAACTCACAAATAAAATATAGATCAAACGCTCAAAGCGAAATATGCTAACACACCATATCTTTAAGAGAAGGTCTTTAGAGACACACGTCTCCCTTTGTGTAGAATTTGGGAAGACTGGAGCTTTTCAGTGAGTTTGCTGTCAACTACTGGTTAATGATTATGTTACAGAACAAGAAACCCGAATTCCGAGCTGTTTATTAACAGAGAATTTCTTTGTATTTTTAAATGAATTAAACATATGTTGCTTTGTCTTTTTATGTCCTGTACATGGCGAGCTGTGCATTTGAAAGAATGAGAAGGAGACAGCAAAATGCAAATGAAGTCTCACGTTTTGTGTGATGGTTTCCTCTCCCAACACAGCCTAAATAATAATTTTCTAGATGACTAAGGCAGACTGCCGAGATCTGCAGAATGTTTATTTGGTGTTACAACATACACAAAGCATGGTGGAGGTTGTAGTTTCCAGCTGACACCAGTTTCAGAGAAACCTGAAAAAAATAGAGAATAATAGAGTACAATTGCAATGTTTATTTTTTTAAAAAAAAATACTGATTTAGTCACCCACTGTTAACACAAAAGAAGGGCAATAGTGTTGCAGATGATATTTGGTGTTCTAAATGGTTTTTTTTTTATAAAAGGAAAACTTATTGTTTTGAACAGTGAGCAAAGTCCTAGTACAACATTACTGATACATGTATGATGTCATGTTCTCTTCCTGGCAGCTCATTTTTATAATGTCACACTTATCTATGTACCAGCACACATTAAAATATGGCACATATACAATACAGCTACTACATATCAAAGAGAAAAAAGCACCACACACAGTGTAGAATGTAAAAATGCAAATGAATGTATTGTGAAGCTAATTTGACTTGTACCAAAGTATAAGTAAAGTATCTACACTATGGGGCATATTCCGATCCTATCCGCGTTAACGCGCGTTACCGCAAAAAATGCGCAGTACTGCCATTAATACGGTACCGCAATAACGCAGATTTTCGTTATTGCGGTACCGCGGATTAGGTTTCGTGGCCGTTCCGGCGCGATCCAGCGGATCGGGATCGGAATTGAACATGCCCCTATGTGTAGTGCTTTTTTCTCTTTTATTTGTTTCTTTTTTTTTTTTCTCTTTTTTTTTTCTTTATCTTAGATTTGACACTTTTGCAAACAAGTGCCTATTATATATTTAACAAAAATAAGTGTTTTCTAAATTATGGTATTAGGTGCGTCACCTAGCGCCTATCTTTCTTCGTAAGTTATTCCTATGCTACTATATACAGCCTTTCCTAGGGAAGTTAGTGTTACGGTGGTACTTGTAGTGCCACAATCTCTGTTTTATCGGCTTTTCATGAAAATCATCAAAAATAAATTTTTTAAATGTAACAATATTTTTTAAAAAATGTGAAAATATATATATTTTTTTATTATTGGTTTGGCTTTTGGCTTTCAGTTCGGCTTGGCTTGTGCAAGAGGGTTCATGCATGTACACAACCACAGAGACTGGCAAGGCGAAGTGATATAGTAAAGCTGGGTACACACTTCAGGTTTTTCAACCAAATATCGTGCTAATCACAGGATAAATACATGATAGGTCCGATATCACATTAGTGTGCACGCTCCAATGATGAGCGATTATCGTTCCAAAGCACATTGTATCGTTTCATTTGCTTTTTAAACAGAACAACGTCGTTCCAATCCTGCAGTGTGTATGCACTCACAACTGGCAGTGTCCATAGATCTCCATGGAGTGTGCAGGTTCAGGATCTTTTCAGCTGATTGTTATAACAGATGAAAAGCACAGATCTGAAAGTAAATTGTGTTTAGTGTGTACACATGAATCGGCATTCTGATCGGGGCTTTTTTTTTCCATTCGTTAAGTATGTTGCATCGGAAAAAATTTGTATAGTGTGTACCCAGACTAAGAGTGTGCTATTTAAGATTAATAGAATCCTAAGAATATGTATTATGATGAGAGGTGCTGAATTTTCAAAGTGGTTCCTGAGTTAATTTTGGTGAATTGGTCATAAATGTGTGCTAAATTCTCATATTATAGACTAAAAATTTGAACTAAATTCGAGCAAAGCAAACAGGTCTGATCATGTTCAGTGAACAGGTAAAAAAAAAAAGGTTATTTGTACTCAGTAACTGTTTTACCTGGAGTGGGAACTATGGTGAGAGCAGCTTGAATGTAGAGGTATCCGGGCTCTAAATAGTTAATGAAAAAAACATAATAATCAAACACTAAGATCAAATAATTGTAATACAAAGCTTTGCAATCATATAGAATCTTCGGTACAATTCTAGGTAATTAATATCCAAAATATGATCTATATGTTTGTTACTCAGAAAAGTCCTCCTCTGGTGGTATCCTATAGAAGATATATTCCTAGTTTATATATAAGTAGCAAGGATAGTTCCAAATGGAAATCTTGCCACAGACCCCCTACAGTCAGACTTTTGTTTCCATTTGAAACTATCCTGCAACATCTATTGCTGCAAACTCAAACTTCGAACCGCGAAGTAAACTTTGTAGTATTGATAAAGTTTACAATTTATATAAGAGAAGAAAAAGGGCTGTTATAGTGGAAACCTTTAATATGACCTATTTAATATTGGTTTTAACAAGGATGGCTGCATTTTAATAATAATAATCAAACTATGAAACTGGTGGGGGATAAGCTCGGAAGTAACAGACCAGCCAAACATTTCTACAGTCTAATAATGCTCAGCTCCTGTTTTCCCCATTACTTTTCCAACTGCTGTAGCCAGGCCGGAATGAATGAATTCATGTTGAAGGTATGTTTGAGCATCAGTTACCAGATTACTGCAACTGGAACAGTGGAGAAAGACAGGAGCCCAAATGTATCATTGCTTTTACTGAGTGAGAAGTAGATGCTTGAAAGATACTTCCAGGAGAAGGTGTAAAAGGAACTGCAAAGTAAATTAAACCTACCTGGAGTTCACACATGGGGACTACATATCTACAGGCAGTATATGTATCAGCCATATTCGCTATGTTTTGCTGTGCAATAAGGAATTTGTGCATCTATATGCACTAAACATCCGAACAAAAAGAAACATATTTAATGTTGCCATCCTAACATTTCCAGTAGCCTATAGTTATATATGCACTGCTGGTTGTCTTTTTATTTTGTTTGTTTTCTACAATGTCCATACAGCTGCTAGAAAACTCAGCTCTTGCCACTAATGTCTTCTCCAGGCCTTTGTATGTATACATCCCTATCAGACCTCCTGCAGAGAGTGAGAACAGGCATCCTGGGAATCTCCCAGCTAAAAACAAAAGAGAATCTTGCTAACTGTGCTCTATTTGGACATCTGCAAGAAAAACCTTATCTCAACCAATTAACTGTCAGTATAATCTACAGAGCATGGAAGCAAAGGTGTGTTAGGAAGGGTGTCATACAAGGGTAAAACCCTATTCACTTATTTTACAGGGTTATCTTACAAAAGGATTATTGTTTTTTATTCTAATAATTGTACAGAGTTCTGAAATAGGTTTATCCTTTTAGCAATAAATTATAGCAACAATAATGTATTAACATGATGGTCTTTGAAAATTAAGGTTGGAAATGTGGAAAACTTCAGTTCAGTCGGGTAATTTAAGTAGGCCGCACACGTGATATCGGGCAGCTGACCATATTTCACAGTGTGTTTGGTCCCAAAAGGAGAGTGATGATAAAATTGAATGCGAGATTATTAGACATGTTGGCAAATGCAGTTGGAAAATGACCACCGTTTTCCTGTGTGTACAGTCATCTAATAGAAGCTGGAGGTGATCCACTGCTCGGCCCAAGTGACAATGGCCTCGTCATAAAACTTGGTTAAATGGTGACCATTTAGACTGTAAGTTCCAATGTGACAGGGACTGATGTGAATGAGTTCTCTGTACAGCGCTGCAGAATTAGTGGCGCTATATAAATAGCTGATGATGATGATGACCAACAGGTTTCTAGACTTGCCTAATCAACTTAATCTGTCATGTGTCATCAAATTTCATAGCTGACATAAACAATAGTAATGTAGATTATAGTGTCGGCCCTTTCTGTAATCGGTTATTTAAATTTAATTAGGTAGACTGAATCTGTAGCAATGATGTTATTCTTATCATTACAACCTTGTTGCCACACATTTGTGCTTTATATGTTGATGGATATTATACGATTTGCCTAAAAGTAGTGCAACAGAAGCTCTGCCATGTTTGTCATTGTACTATAGAGGATAATCATGATCCATGATTGGTTTACACTGCTTCTCTAGTTTTGAGTTTGTTTAGCAGTTTAGTAATAGCAATGTATTATAATCCTGTCCATTGGTCAGACCATTTTGAAAAGTGTAGTTTCCCGTGTCTGTATAGAGTGTAATATAAACATATTATGATCATGTCCTCTGGTCAGGCCATTTTAAGCAGAGGGGGTAAGGGAGAGCACAGAGTGACCTGTGGCAGTGCAGAGTTGAACAGCTCGCCCAAGCAGTAGGTATTGGACAGTGCACGCAGTCATCCGTGTCAGTGCAGAATTGCACAGGTGGCTTAAGCAGAAGGGGCTGGCGATTGACACACAGTCACCGGAGGTAGTGTAGAGTGGCAGAGGTGGCTTAAGGAAAAAGAAGAACAATTATAACAGCATTGCCCTACTAGGTGTTTGATTGAAATATTGCATGAGACCGGTAGTAAGTAGGGTGGCAGAGTATTTTTTTCTATAAATATTCACCATTTAATTTTATTGCCACTTTATTTGTTTGAAATGATGGGTCTCAGTTGCCCAAGTTCTGTAAGTTTTCGTAGACGTTTGTGACTGTAGTGATCAGAATGAATCTGTTGTCTTTATGTAATCACAGGCTTAATCTGCAGAATATTGCAAATAAGATTTCCTCTCCATTTACTTCAATTAGCATGTCCGCAATAAAAAAAATCTTTACAAACTCTAAGCTATGAGCCATCCTAAGCTCCAGCACCAAGATATATTAATAACATCCAGGCCTCTACTAAATCTAAATGTCTCACACTGTTTTGCTTGGAAAAAAAAAAAAATATGCAAAAGTAAGGAGTAATGCTGTATGCACCGGTTGTCTGCACACGTCAACCTGATTACTTCCTTCACATTCCAAATCACATGGCATTAGCACACTCTGAGTGATAGACGTTTCTGCTCTTTGCTTTTCTCCCCCTAAATTCATCTGTGTGCTCAGTTGGTGGTCCCAGATTATTTAGGGTGTTGCAGGATGCTGTCTAACAAACCAGGTAGGGCGAGTGCCTAATTTCTGTGTCTTCTATAGGGCAGAGAACTGCCCCCCCTCCACTACACCAGGTGACTGAATTACACGCATCTCAGGCTTTCAAGAAAATAAATATATAGGTAAATCTACATTTAGATTACATTTTAGCTGTATTTAACTCCTGTGTTATTCTCAGGGAAATTATTATTTGTCTAAATTAATTCCAGTTGTGTCCAGAATTATCTGGTCTGGTAAAAGCTGTATGTTTTAACATATTTTATTTGCACATATTTTAATTGTACATTTTTTAAAAGATCCGTCAACTTCTCTTTAAATGATGAATAATTGGGCTGGCTGTTTGTGTTTTATGCTGGCTACAACACATACATAAATATACATACATTCATACATACTATGATTTGAGTAGTTTGTTAGTAGCTGGCCAATAGTTATTTGACACATTGTTTGACCCATGATTTTGTCCCCATCCTAAACATTTAAATTCTGATGAAACTGGATTTGACTTGTTAGGATATTATCATTATCATCATCAATATTTATTTATATAGCGCCAGCATATTCTGTAGCACTTTACAATTGGGAACAACTAATAATTAAAACAATACTATGTAATAAAGACAGTCACAGAGGTAAGCAGGCTCGGCTTGAAAGCTTACAATCTATGGGACAATGGGAGTTTAATACATGAGTTTAAGTGCTCATATTGCATGTTGGTCCAGCCAGTGTGCAAAGGTAAAGGTGCTTAGAAGGCTATATCATCCAGTCACACAGCAGTGTTGGTCAGGTGGTGAGAGGGTTGTTGTCTTGAGTGAACGCTGTTAAGGATGGTAATGCGGTAACCTAGCGAGGTTAAGAGGGTGGTTGAGGAATATTATAAGCTTACCTGAAGAGGTGGGTTTTCAGAGAATGTATGTAGGTTTGACTAGAGGAAAGTGTTATTGTGCGAGGGAGGGAATTTCACAGAGTGGGTACAGTCCAAAAAAAGTTCTGTAACCGGTAATGGGAGCATGTCATGAGTATAGATGAGAGACGCAGAACGGTGGTGTCAGAATGGTTTTGAGACAAATGAGGAGATGTATGTGAGTGCAGTTTTGTTGTTAGTAGAAGTATTTTATATTTGATTCGGTAAAAGCAGGCAACCAACTGACAGAGCAAATCAACAGTGGAAGAACAATTTGCAAGGAAAACATAGGATATGTGTGGTAATGGATGTGTTTAAGTGGTAAAAACACCAAAATGAATACATAACTGATACATTTAGTGGCTAACAAGATGAGAAAAATACATTGTAAGCTTTCAGGTCACCGAGGTCCGTTTGAACGTCAGGAAAGCCTGCAATGTAATTCTACTTTATTATTCATAAACCTATGCAGATTACTTTACAATACAGACTGCGCCCAATTATGTGCCTGAATCAGTGCTCCGTGCCCATAGTTGCAATGTTGAGACTTTTTCAAATCCAATTATGTCTGTAAATTGGCACAGCATGGCACAGTGGGGGGGCAGGGCAGAGGGAACGCACTGCTCCAGGTCTGCACCTCAGGTCCTGTGTGTGACACAGCACCTGAGGGGTCCTAGTGACATACAAGAGGGTCCTTCACTATACAGGTACAGGATGTGGATAATACATTTTGAAAACACGTCCTTTAATTATATACTAATTTGTCTGCAAACAAACTTTGGTGTTTTTAAAATAATAATAAATAGGAAAATGCAGACTTATAAACAATAATAGTATAAAATAGCAATTTGTTTGGTTGTGATACCGGGGTTGAGATATCCTTGTGGTGCACTTATAGGTTACATGGCACTCAAAGACCTGTACGTATGCCATTTTTAAGTATAATGTCCTTTTAAATTCCAGATTTTCTGCTCTCCTTTAATTCCATAGTGAGGCTACTCCTGTTGCAGGCTAGACTATGATCATCATCATCTATTTATTTAGCGCCACTAATTCCGCAGCACTGTACAGAGAACTCGCTCACATCAGTTCATTATATTCAGAGGTGGATTATATTAACAATATTTGGGTGTTAGTCCTGGGTACAGACTGGACAGGGGCCAAGATCTTCCTCAGATTAACTATGCAGTTGTAGTAAGATCTCAATAAGTTTAGGTGCAATGATATTTGGTAAGATGCTTTTGTTGCATAATACTTTGAGACACTGTATATACTAGATATACTAGTACACTTAGGATAAGGGGCTTGCTGTAAGGCCCGTCTCATCAAAATTTGGGGCATGAGTTAGAATCTAAGGCCTCTACATTGTACTGTAAATGTAAATATTGATTTATAAGTAAGTAGAGAGGAGCAAAGTTAGTAGAATTTCTTGCAAATTGAAAAGGCCTATTCACAGAACTGTAAATTCCAGGATTCTCAACCTTCGAGCTCTGCTTTTATTTTGCCATTCTGCAAAATTGTATTACTCACTGTATTTGTAAATTCCGCATTTTGCAGAATTGAACATTTATGCTGGGATGATAACGGTGTCAATTCATTCTGCTCTGTGGTGTGGTTGGGGTATAATAAGGGAGAATTCTGGGTGGAAAACTTTTGGTTAAATTCAGCAGAACAGTTTTGAATTTTTTTTTCCATTTCCAGCAGAATCGAGGAACATCTCTAAAAATGTGTCCCCTCCACACCAGTGCACCCACTCTATAAATTGCTAGGACTCTGCCCAGATCATATTCCTACCTGTGCATATTTCTGCTACTCCACAAATACAGCTTCTTGCTTAGTAAATATATTCACATCAGTGGGAATTTAGGTACAGTAAGGGGGAGATTCAAATGGCCGTGATGTACCGCCAGACACACCGTGATGTCCGGCTGTGCACATTGCCCGCTGTTACCATAAGGCAACTCCACTAATTTTACCTCACACCTCTTTGCGGTACAAAGGAGATATGTGGAGATTCCAGATTGAAAATCAGTGTGATGAGTCTCCATGGACTGTTCCAGAGACACATGGCACTGAATTGTATCTCCCTGTAAAAGTCTAAAGCAGGTCTGACCCTTTCTAAATTACCTCCAATGTAGCTGTAAGAGCTTTACCGGCCAGTAAGGTAATTTCCTCTGGCCTTACACCTTTAGCCGGACATGCTTGGTGTACCTTCTAATGAATATGTGTAGAAAATATCACACTCTTTTTTTCAATTTCTAAGTTTGAGAGTCATCAGGTACGGGCAAAAATGGCACTTCCTTTGTTTTTAAATTAGTTGTACTCATGGATAGATTAAACAGGCAATCATGCAAAAGGGAAGAGTAAGGAAAAATAATTATAATGCTTACCACTTTTTTATTTTACCATAATAAAAATAATAATACAAACTCTTAATATTGTTTTTGAGTGGTCAGTAGATTAGAACCATCGCCATGTTCATCTATTCTAGCCCTGGCTGTACATTTTGACTAGAAAGAGCGTCATCTAAGGATAGGTATACACTGAAGCATTTTCGTCCAACAATCGGGCAAATCAGCCGACATACGACCGTTCGGTCGGAAGTCGGGTTAGTGTGTATAGTGACACGATGGTCGAAAGTCGTGTCAAAGTGCCGATTGTCGTCTTGTTTGGTTTTCCGAGCGATCCACCGAACGATCATGTAGTGTGTGTAATTTTCTGATTGATCCATGACCCAAGTGCTGATAGTTCCTCAAACTGCGACTCCATTGGGGGCGTGTGTACGTTAATTTCTGATGCCTGTACCAGTCCCACGTGGTGTGATGTTTGCACATCACCCATTATGTAATTAGGTGTTTCTAGCGGTAAACCAATAGCAGGTGTCTATTGCATTAATGTGTATAGCATATGTCTATCAGTAAAAATATATATATTATTTTTTTGCAGTTGAGAACGAACGTACAATGTACACGTGCTAGCGAATGTATGAAGAAAACATGTTGCCTTCGCTTTTTTATGAGGTTTGGGGTGGTTACTATGGAACATGCTCCTTATTTAAATTTCTTGGAGATATCGTTACATAGTCGTTTAAGTGTGTACAGATTTCTTTGCTCACGACAATTCGGCAGTGAAAAGTCGCTTCCCGGACAGTTGATCTTTCGTTAATTGTCTAAAACGTGACTGGTGTGTACACATTAATCGTCCGATGTATCGGACCTTCAGTCGAAAGGAAAATCGTTGTAGATAACACGTTGGTCGGAAAATTCTTTAGTGTGTACCTAGCCTTAATATAAACGATTATCCAGTTTCATTAGATCTTCTTGTGGCATTGGCGCTGTAATTGGCATCATCATGTGACAATGAACTGTCACCGTGCGGCTATGTGTAACCCCTTGGTCTGCTCCTGTCCAGTCCTCAGAAATCAGCAGGAGTCGGACTCTGCAGCGCATTGACTTCTATTACCAGAGGCCAGTCTGTGAGTAGCTGACGCTGAGCTTTCTAGCCTTTCTTCCAAGTGCCTCAGCTCCAGATATGCTGATTAGATCAGCATGTTGGCAACAAAACTTATCAAAGGGAACAGACCATGTAATGCTTTTATTAACAGTAGGGAGAGAAATGTTTGTTCCCAGAAAAAAGCTATGTGGCCCTGGAGAGTGGTATACATTTGGTTTTATTTTGTATTTTTATGATAACTGATGCCTGGAAAGTGGAACCACCTTGTACAGTTATTTGTTTACTTATCATTAGTCAGCATATGGTGTCTTGTTTACCCATAGCAAGCCTTTAATGTGTTTATTTCTTTATTACAAATAAATGAGGCTATATTAATGATGCAGCAAAATATGTCCTTGCCAATATATTATAGTTTGTTATGCACAAAGGTTAAAAAGGATGATGGGAGTTATTGTTCAAGAGCAGCTAAAAAGGCTAAAATAACTATCCCTAGCATAGAATACATGTAAATGTATGTGTGTATATATATATATATATATATATATATATATATATATATATATATATATATATATATATATATATATATATATATGTATATGTATGGGTGTGTATATATTTATATTTATTATTTTTATTTATTTATTTTTATATATAAAATGTATAATATAAACCTGATGCTGGCAACCGCGACAGGAGTCACCACTACATGTTCAGTCCGAATATATATATATATATATATATATATATATATATATATATATATATATATATATATATATATATGTATATATATATATATATATATATATATATATGTATGTGTGTGTGTGTGTGTATATATATATATATATATATATATATATCTATATATATATTAAAACGTGTGTGTGTATGTATGTATGTATGTATAACAGGAAAGCAACAGGGTAATGTACACATGTTATTTAGAAGTGCCAGGAACTTGGATACACTCTGTAGTTTGAAGTATTGCGTTTGTTCAGAGCAATTAAAACTTCAATTGAAAATTCAATACTGTAATATAAGCCCACACACAACGATTTAATCAGTAAGATCGACCTCTTTGAATGATAAGTATTAGGTGAATTGCTCATAATGACCCTCTCTCCTAATACTAAGCTCCTAACCATGTAACCTTATACAAACACTGTCTTCTCTGTGTATTGCAACTGCTCCTCTACCCTGTGGTCTAAATCTACCCTCCCATTGCCTAAAGTGTCGTGTTGTCCTCATTTTTCATGTAGGACATGGTCCAACCCCTTTAAACTGTTCTTTCCCTGTTTAGATCAATTCATCTGTGCACGCAGTAGCCAAGTTTTTCTAAGTGTGGGATAATGTCCCTGTTGAGTGTATTGGTCTCCTGTGGCAGTGCTACGTTTGCACTATTTGGGGCCGAATGGCATGAGAAATTATAGACATGTGTTGAACAGTTGATAAGTTTTTTTTTGCCCCTCCTAGTAACCTGGCATATTATTGTAAAAGTCATGAGGCAAAAATATTCAATGAATTTAAAAATTAGTATTATTATCCTTTATTTATGAAGGATAGTAATAATTACTTAGCTCTGTACATGAAACAAATATTTAGTATTCAATGACATGAGACAGAAGATAAAGACGGCCCTGGCTGTTAGTAGCAGCGGGTACCGCTGCTACTCTCTCCTTCCCCCTGCTGTTGTCCCGGCCGTCGCTATGACGACCAAGACGTCTCTTCCTGCGCCCTCGTCCCGGTTGCCTGGGCAACAACCGGGGCGCTTGAGATTCCCTGCCGCCGCGCCCGGCCAGCTGTCAAACAGTCGGGCGCACGTGCAGGTCTGTGTAAGGCCAGCCATTCATGGCTGTTTAGACGATTAGGCAGCTGGGCACTCTGCTTCCTCATTGGCCAGTAGTGCCATTTATTTATTAAGCAAGTCCTGGGTATGCTTTCTGGGCTCTTCCCTGATTGGCTCTTAGTACTACTTAAGGCAGTGAGGACTGAGCCTCACTGCCGGCTATAGCGTCCGGTCTCAGTACTGCTAACTGCTCCTGTGCTATTTTGGCGTTGTACCTTGGATTGATTTATCTGTGTATGACCTCTGCCTGTCCCTGGACCCTGAACCATTGCCTGTACCCAGACTCTGAACCATTGCCTGTGACCCTGACCTTTTGCCTGTACCTGGAATCATTGCCAGTGACTCAGGCCCTGCTTGTACCTGACATCTCTACCTGTGTTCTGTCAGGTCCGCAGATGTCTGGCCTGTCTACCTCCTGTACCTGTACGCTGCCGTGTGAACATAAACTTGTACTACACTGAGTGTAAGTCCGGGGGTGCATCCTAATATCTGTGAGCATAACCATTCTCTACGGGAAAGGCGGCTGCTATAGGTGGAGACCTCTTCTGCTAAATTTCTACAAGTTTATGCCGCACTGGTAGCCATAACACTGCCCAAGTTAGCTTACTCTCTCAGAAGTGTGGGCCACAATTGATACTAAAGTTAGCTGATGAACAATTGTAGCTGGTGGTGGGGCGATTGTGTGTGGCTATTATAAGGCAGATGCATTACTAGCCCCAATATTGAAGCAAGCATTGGGACAGGCACTTCTGTGCATCTCCTGAAGGTGTGGTATGATTAGAATGGGGAGAGACAGTGGAAGGTGGAGACATGAACGGTGAATCAGTCACTGTAGAATTGTCAACACAGCCAGCTACCGGCAACCATGACTGTCCACCATTTTCTCAGGTCAAACCTCCTTTCTCTTCTGGTTCTGGAAAGGGCATTTTACTCTTGTGTGGCACAGGCACTCTGGAGTCAGGTCAGACTAATTGTGTGCATGATTGTTTTTCTTTGGCATCATGCACACTGATGGACACTGAGCTAGGACACTGATTCCTCATATTTGCAGAAAGTTTGGTGGCAGCAGCAGCTGTAAAGCCAATGCTATATTGTTAATGATTTTTCCAACGACTAAAAGTCTCGATCAGCATGCCGATTCTTGCGTACACACTTACACAATTTTACACAATTTACCTTCATATCTGTGCTTTTCATCTGTCATAACCATCTCCTGAAAAGATTGTGACTCTGTAAACTCCATGAAGGTTGGCCTGCACTGCTGGTTGTGAGTACACATTTGCCCGACATCGTTCCAACGCTTATTGATCTTTAGTCCAGTTATAGAATCAAGTTAAAGATACGATGTGTTTTGGTGCGATAAAAATGATCATGGGAGCTTACACACTAATGCAATATTGGACCTAAGAGTTGTTTATTATGTGATTGGCACGATAATCGGGTGAAAAACCTGTAGTGTGTACTTAGCTTTACTTAGGAGGCCACAGAGATTTCCAAAGAATGAAGTGAGTTTGCTGCCTGCCCTCCCAGGTGTGTATCAACAATCATGTATATGGCATCACAGAGCAGAATAGAGCAACATACAGTCAAGTCCATAAATATTGGGACATTGACACAATTCTCATATTTTGGGCTCTATACACCACCACAATGGATTTGAAATGAAACTAACAGGGTGTGCTTTTACTGCAGACTTTCAGCTTTAATTTGCGGGTATTTACATCCAAATCAAGTGAACAGTGTAGGAAGTACAATGGTTTCTATATGTGCCTCCTACTTTTTAAGGGACCAAAAGTAATGGGGCAAACTAAACAATCCTACATCAAACTTTCACTTTTTAATGCTTTGTTGCAAATCCTTTGCAGTCAATTACAGCCTGAAGTCTGAAAGGCATAGACATCACCAGACGCTGGGTTTCATCCCTGGTGATGCTCTGCGAGGCCTCTACTGCAAATGTCTTCAGTTCCTGTTTGTTCTTGGGGCATTTTCCCTTCAGTTTTGTCTTCATCATGTGAAATGCAGCTCAATCAGATTCAGGTCAGATGATTGACTTGGCCATTGCATAACATTCCCCTTGTTAGCCTTAAAAAACTCTTTGGTTGCATTTGCAGTATACTTCAGGCCATTGTCCATCTGCACTGTGAAGCGCCGTCCAATGAGTTCTGAAGCATTTGACTGAATATGAGCAGATAATATTGCCCGAAACACTTCAGAATTCATCCTGCTGCTTTTGAGAAGAGGGTTAGAGTGCTGTGAAGGTATTATGCAGAGCTGGGTAGTCTGATGTTACAGTACACTGCATAGTGCTACGGTCTCCCAATGTTCTACCACTGGAATAAAATATCTTCTTAAAAATAAATCTTCGCTCCCATGATGATGTGAATGGTGACAGATTGGTACAATTATTAAGCAGGTGACATGTTTATTATGGTAATCCCACTGTCCAAACCTTCCACATTAGGTCAGGATGGGTGGCAGGCCTTTGACAAGGTAATCACCAGCTGCTGTGCATGCTCCCAGGGGTGTCTATTTATCTCTGTAATAAGATAAATGTAAGATTTCACATGATAGGAGGTATAACCGTTTATAACTACTCTGCATTTATGGAACTTACAAGTCTGTTTTTATTAGAGGTAGCTCGGTGGATAATGTAAAGCAGGGACACGTATTAAGTGGTAGCTTGTGTGCTAATCAAACAATGTAAGAAAGAGGAAGTTTAAAAGGAATAAACCAGTTTAACTGTTTTGAAATACTACATTTTTATTTTTTTTAGTCTGTCTTTGTGTGATTGAGGTTTTTTTTTTTCCTCCTTGAAATATTATGGTTTTTATTAAATAACAAAGTCCTGAAGTTCAAATGTGTATTATCCCATATCCATTAATCAGAATTTTACTTGAAAGCAAATTATTCTATGAAAGCAATTATCAGATATGTTCTTTTTTTTTTTGTTCAAATATAATTTATTGAAGTTTTTGCAGATAGAAAAATAAGCAATAAAAGGGAAGATGAAATCTAAGGGGGAGAGGGGAACAAAAATTAAAAACGAGCAACGGGAGGAAGGGAAGAGGATCCCAAGATTCAAACAACCGCTTAAAACATAGCAGGGAAGGGAGTGTGGGGGGGGGGGGGGGGAGGGGGGTGGACAGATGTCCAAATCGGTTCTATCAACACACATATTTACAGGTCTACCTTGTATAATATAAGAGTAAAAACGTAAGATACTCATGTGGAGGAAAAGGATAAACAGCAGCCTCATAATAATAAAGCCAGGGGGGGGCCTGATAGCCTGAAGTTTAACAGGTCATATATGATTAATTTCTATGTTTTATCCATACCTCCCAAGTGTCCCGTATTGTCCAGTGAGACGGAAGGTTGGGAGATTTGCAGAACAGCAGTGGTCGGGTGCCTATAAGGGAGGAGAAGGGTTCTGGAGGTGACTCAGTGCATTGTAACCGCTGGACATGACATTTGACGCATTTCGTGACTTTGGAACAGCTAGCACACATTTGTCCCAATTCCCCAATTTATAAAGTTGGGAGGTATGCTTTACTGCGCGTTTACTGTTTGTTATGCTTGGTCACACCCACTGTGTTATCACAGAATATGTCTCCTCAAAATTACCCTAATGCCTGATGATAATACGATCAATATCAATTGTGTCTTTATCAGAAATGTTGATAAATGAAGTTAGAAGATGATTGCCATTATCATGTGTGGTATCATCCTTCGGTCTTATTGAGAAGAGATCCAGCTGCTCGGTGGTATAGCTCCAGCCACAATTGTGAGCAGGTGACGCGGGCACTGCAGGCTGTTTTCTGCTGCAATTCTAGGGTGGTTTTAGGGGAGGGGGCAGCCTAGCACTTTGGATGTACTAGACATGCCACTGAGGGAGTGACCATGCCCACTGTGATGTAGACTTGCCCTCTAGCAAGACACTACCATGCCCACTTTCGGCTGTATTCCAATATTGGAGGGTATGGTTTATCCCAGCTGACCTCAGTATGGGAATTTATATAGCTTACTATTTAAGAAATGAGTTAATGCCTTTAGCACACTACCAGTTCTCTTTTATATTTGACCTTTGAATCAAAATATATTGTTCCCCATTCTTGTTATATTAATTGTCATTTAACCTGCATTGTTTTACACATGTATTATTAGTGTGTTGCTAAAGGTCATCCAAATTATGTTTATATAATAATATAATTTATATCCCTCATTTTTTAATACACCTATTACATATAACCAGTTTTATAGCAGATGTTTTATTGATAGATCTGACACTGAACATTTTATTTATTTTATATATTCATCTTTAGGTTATTTCATTCCATAGGAGTCCTCAGTATATATTTTGCTCAAATAACCCTGATTAGAGTAGCCATCCTTAACAGTTTATTATTTACACTTTAGTGCTGTTGTGTTATTTATTCAACATGCCACAAGTCATAGAATAATGTATGGAGACCAGCTATTTAGCACACTAGTAACTTGTTTGATGTTTATATGTAAAAATAATATACAGTAATGCAGGTATAATATAACACACATACATGTTGCTTATTTTACTCATGTTTTGCACATAAAGATACCCATATAGGGTATACACTTTCACTTCTACCACTGCATATAGGTATTCAATGAATACTCAGATCTACTACTAAGCTTGGTATTCAGCTAGTATCCACTTTCAATCAAGATCTCTGCTGCAAATTGTTATCCATACTGATTGGTTCATTACTTTATGTCTAGATATATTCTCGGTTACGGGAGGACAGAACCCTGATGAAACGCGTATGAGAGCTTGCTGTACCATGTATTGCTGTTTCTGGCCTGGAGTTTGAGTCTCCGGGTCTGGGACAGTGCCAGATGTACAAGCTGCTACAAATCCACCATCAATGATTGGATTACAGTTTTTAATCTGTTTTATACTAAAAATGCATTTTTGTGCTACCATAGGATAGCATTTTGGACCATTTTACTGTTTACTTTACAGAGCTCTCATTGGGAACATTACTGTCAGGAGAGTGTGTGATCTACAAATAGGAACATCTTTACCTTTATGTGAAAGTACGCAGTTTTGATCTATCATCCTACTCTTGGTATTTTAAAGTACTAAAATATGTGTGCTCCCTTCTGTGGTTTTACTTTGATATTGAGATGTTACAGTATTATTTTTTTATTGTAATATGGCATGTGTCTTGCATCAACTCATGCAGATTCATTGCAAAACATAAATAAATGCTGTTATGTTAAACATTTTTGCTGAGCCACATGCTTTAAACTACAAGGTTTTTAACAATTTGAGTTGTAAAAGCTGCACACGTACCCACCATCGTCTAGAGAGGCCAATATGAAAATTAATTAATCTTGTAATGAACATGACACAGGATTATCTATATATTATACATATATAATTATAAGTAATAGCTCCTTTTTAACTGGTGTAGCATGGTGTAGGTGGATCTCATATAGGCACCTACCTCTAGACCAGTGTTTCCCAAAGCCAGTCCTCAGGGACCCCTAAAAACGCAAAAATTCCAGGTCACAAATGAAATAATTATACTACCTGTGGATCTTTCAAAATGTGTTGCTAATGAATACACCTGTGCGCCAACAGAGGGAAACGGAAAACCTGAACTGTTAGTGGGCTCTGAGGACTGGGTTTGGGAAACACTGCTCTAGACAATGGGTCCTCCTGGGCTGGCTCAGTTCCTTCTTCCCCTTTCTCAAGCTCAGTGGGGTTTTAAATGTAAAAGGACTCTGGCACATGCAAATTTAATAACCAGTTCAATAGATGAGATGACACAGCTGTAGCTGTATAGTATAACCACAGATTTTAAAAGCACATATGCAAGACCATGTCTCAATAAAGCCACACTCCATTCTTTACTTCTCCAGTAGCTCACTTATTTGCAGGAAATATATTTGACACTGCTACACAGGTGTGTGTTAACGTTGACACTCATTCTCCTTGGGGCATTGTCCCTCTGACTCTCAACCTGTACAATGTCTTATCCTTCTCCCTCTATCACCTGGCTTCTCTGCATACAAGTGGGCAACTCAGTTTACCGGTACCTGGTCTCTGGTCACTCTGCTTTGGTAACCTGTCTCTACACTCTCTCGGCAAGTCAGTTTGACGGTGTTGGCCATTGCGCTCTATCAGTCCCAACATGTCTGCTTGTAGTCTCCATCTCCACTGCACATGGTGCTCATTAAGATGCAAAGTCTCCCTCTCAGATCTCAGGCTAGCTTGTCTCTCCACACCACCCCAACAGTTTCACAATAGGTCAGTACATGGCGTCCACTCAACTAGCGGAAAGGTGAAGGCTTACTTATAGAGACGTGTCACTTCACTTGAGTTCTGAACATCAGCAATGGATGGTTTACTAAATAACTTGAGGGAGCTCAAACCTCCAATTATGATTATTCCTAAAGATCAAACACAACCTACACATTGGAGCAGTTATGTATATCCTCTAATCCACCCAGATAACGCCTGATATGTCCCGGGTTGCACTGCCAATTAAGGAAACCATGGGGCCCCTGTATATGATATTAATATATGTATTAACTACTGTAATTAATATTTGTATAAACAATATGTTCTAATGTTATGACATCAGTGTTCATTAGGAAAGCTTAAGAAAAATCCATACTGTTACTTCTGTGACCTATATAAAAGTACTATAGCCTTGTGCTATTATGTGGTCACAGGACTCCTCACCTTTGGCAAAACACCAAAGAATTACTTTGAAACTTTACTTACATGCTAGTGGTGTTCTACTTCCTTGTCTCTATCAGAAGCATTAAAGTGTTTTACTATTATCTTGTAAAAGCATTTTCATCAGAACGGAAGATGTTGGGGGCTAGTGGATTGGACATATGAGAGAGACAATATTCTGGCTACACAGCCATTATCTTATTGTATTTAGAAGTTTGTGGCCCTTGGGGAAATTAGTGAGATGATAGTTACTGGCTGAATCTTTTCATGATGAGCAGGCACCATCTGGTGACAGTACGCCGTTTCAAATGTCATTTTGAAGTATACTTGGAGATAAATAGTGATCAAAGCGATTCTCAAATGAAAAATAACATAATTGCCTTTGTACAGCAGTTGCTTACTGCCTTCTGTTTTATTAAGGGGACCATAAGGAATAGAATCAAGTGGAGCCTACAGTATACAGAGATTTATGCTTCTGTATGTCTGTTTACCTTCTTGTCTCCCTAAAGCTTGTTCCCCTAGTCATGTATGCCCACAGCGTTCTCCACTGGCACCCCCCTTCCCCGCCTGGCCAAAGGTGTAAGCGCTAGTTACACAACACATTTTAAATGCGGTCACATTAGTCATGCTTTGTCACTGGCATTTTCTTAACGCTGGCCAGTAACCACTCGAGTTGTGGAATCTTAAAGTTAATTCATCAAAATGTAAGATAAAGCATATGGGGCACAGAAATCCAAAAGCAGAATACAAAATTAAAAGGGCCTTATGTTTTCAGATGGTATATATGTCTCTCAGGGGAGGGCTGGCAAATTTCAGCCCAGGGGGCAAGACTTGACTCAGCAGCCTATTTTAAAGGAAACAAAATGCAGGTGGCCCAGTGAACCACCCCAAGATAGCCCACCATGGAATCAGCCTGGGGGGCAGATGCCCCCCAACCCAGCCTGCCCCTGCCCCTGATATCTCTCCTACTTGCATCCCGGCTTTCATGGCAATAGCCAGAAAGTCACTTCCTGTTTCTAGGTGAAGGCCGGGACACACTAACTGACAGCCCTGCTTCCTGGTATTAGAGGCAGCCGGGTGCAGGTGCAGATTTAATTATGTATTAGCAGCCTCAGGTGGCTGATTTAACCTCCAGCACATCCTCAAATAGTCTTCCTGTTGGTTATAGCGTCTTGTGTGTCCACATTGCTGACCAGCTCCCGGTTTCTGTCTGTACTTCTGTATCCTGATTGATCTCCTATTGTGACCCTTTCTTTGACTTTGCATTCTGCCTGTACTCCTGTGCCCTCTGACCTTTGCTTGTATTTGGACCATGCGTGTTTGTAGCCAGCCCTGATCATTTGCCTGTCCTTTGGTTATCCTGCTTATTTGTTACCCATGACCACCGGACTGTATTTGACACCTGCTTCCAGTATTCCAGTTACCTTAATCTTGCACTGTGGCAGTTCAGATAAGCTTCTACTACCTTTGAGCGGAAGTCCTGGGGGCATCCGAATACCTGTGAACAATAACAGTTCTACTGGAAAGGTGGCTGCTAAAGATGAAGACCTCTGTTAGCCTGCTTCTAAAAGCTCATCTAATAACTGCAAGTCCTAACAATATATGTAAACAACCAGTGTAGTGAAGTGGTAGAAAAGTCAGTAGGAGGCTATGCTGTGTAGACAAAGGGCTTTGGAGCAGGAGGTGATATGAGAGAAACTTTCAAATATATCAAATTATAAATAATAGGAGAAATTATTTTTTAAAAAATGAGGGTTTCTAGAATAAGCGGATACACTTGGGATGGAAGAAAACTGCAGGGCAACATAAGGAAGAACTTTTTCATTGAAAGAGTGATAGATACATGGAATAGTCTCCCAGCAGCTGTGGTTAGGATTCGTACAGTATCCAACAACAAAAACAAAGTAGAGGTCCAGTGCGGTGACGTGATTCGTGTCCTCACGGCACTGCGTTTCTTATCACGACGCATGGGCGAATTTAGAATTCTGTTTTACGGGGGGGAGATTCACTGTGTGCAGGTCTGTTCCACAGAGACAAGCAAGGAGCGTATGCTGCCCGGACGCTCTGATTGTATTTAAAACACAATCAGAGCAGCCAAGCTGGACTCTGTCTGCCTGTCTCTGCTGAATGGACCTGTACACAGTGTGCAGCCACAGGAAGCAAGCTCTTGTTGGGGCTGGGGGATTGTCCCGATAACCGCCCTCTGGATCTGCCAGTGTCACGCTGCATAGAGTGTGGCCACAATGATGTGGTTCACAATGAATCATGTCATCCATTACTCCACGTCCTTCTCACTCCCTGATTTAGACAGTTTATATATCTCACAGGATGGCCAAGGAGCTCAATTAAACACTTGGTAGAAATGTAAAATTTATCGTTCATCAATACAACGTAACTGTCTTTGGCAAGTCATCCATGAATTATATTTTTCACTCATGACATTTATTTTTAGTCCTAGGACACATGACTAAAATGTGAACCACTTGTGAATGATACCCATCAAACTACGATTATGTAATTGTTTGTCTACATATACACTATATGGATAAATGTGTTTGAAACTACTCAATTCCATAAGTAACAGGTGGGGCCAATCAGACCCATTAACAGAGGTGTGTAAAATCAAGCACCTAACCATGCAGTCTGCATTTGCAATCATTTGTGATACAAAATGGGTCGTTCTGAAGAGCTCAGTGACTTCAAGCGTGGTACTGTGATAGGATGCCACCTTTGCAATAAGACGGTTTGTGAAATTTCATCCCTGATGGATATTTCACGGTCAACTATAAGTGATATTATTAGAAAGTGGAAGCGTCTAGGAATAACAGCAACTCAGCGTCCAGTTGTGTCCCTGTGTCCCTGTTTACTGCAAAACTTAAGAATGTGTCTTGTCTTACAGCCCTAAGGTGGTGGATTTCCTCTTAAAACAAAGTAAATAGTCAACAGGAACCAGTGTGGGATTTCACACCCTCCATTTTTCTTAGTGTGAAAAGTCGTTAATCTTGATCACTATCTTAAGCATGAAGAAAGGACTAAGGGCTTTCAATTACCTTGCCATCATTAGTCACCTAGTGAAACAATTGAAAGAAGTCTTGATATGGACATGAACACGTGCAAATAAGTAAGATGGTGCTGATTTATTGTGGAATAGTTTACTGGAGTGGTTTAATGTAGCACTTATCAACGTTAATACAGTCTTTTATTCCGAGGACCATTTTACAATTTCGGAGACAAATAAGGCTGGGAACACAGTGCAGTGTTTTCAGCTGATTATCGGGCCAATCAAATAATAAACGACCGTTCGGCCTGATATCGCTGTAATCTGTATGCTGAATGCTGCAACGATGAACGATTATCATTCCAAAGCACATCGTATTGTTTCATTTGACTTTTAAACTGGACCTAAAATGTCGTTCAACGATGGAACGATGATGTTCCAATACTGCAGTGTATTTATGTACTCAGGACCGGCAGTGTCCATAGATCTCTATGGTGTGTGCAGAGTCACATTCTTTTCAGCCGATGGTTATGACAGATGAAGAGCACAGATCTGACGGTAAAACGTGCATAGTGTGTACACATGAATCGGCATGTTGATTGGGACTTTTTTTTTCTGTCATTGCTAAAATCGTTAAAGATGTTGCAATGTCGCATTGGGAAAAAAATTATGTAATGTGTACCCAGGCGCAGCACAGTGGCTTAGTGGTTAGCACTTCTGCCTCACAACACTGGGGTCATCATCATCATCACCATTTATTTATTTAGCGCCACTAATTCGGCAGCGCGAGTTTGATTCCCGACCATGGCCTTATCTGTGTAGAGCTTGTATGTTCTTCCCGTGCCTGCGTGGGTTTCCTACAGGTGCTCTGGTTTCCTCCCACAATCCAAAAACATACTAGCAGGTTAATGCTATGCTAGGCTGCTATGAAATTGACCCTAGTCTGTGTTTCTGTCTGTCTATGTATGTTAGGGAATTTAGACTGTAAGCTCCAATGGGGAGCTTACAGCAGGGACTGATGTAAGTGCGTTCTCTGTACAGTGCTGCGGAATTAGTGGCGCTATATAAATAAATGATGATGATGAAGTAGTAAATGTCGGAAACAAAGAGAGAGAAAAAATATGACTAAACAGTCTCCTCTTCCTTAAAAAATTGTTTTTAATGAATCTTAAATGTCATATTTAGGAACAGTGGGCAAATTCAGAAAGTTAGGAATATACATTGTGTTTATGTGTGTGTGGGCTTGTATATGTGTGATGCATGTGTGTGTGTATATCTGTGTATATATGTGTATGTGTGTATGTATATATATATATATATATATATATATATATATATATATATATATATATATATATATATATGTGTATATGTATGTATGTATATGTATGTATATATATGTATGTATATATATGTATGTATATATATGTATGTATATATATGTATGTATATATATGTATGTGTATATATATGTATGTGTATATATATGTATATGTATATATATGTATATGTATATATATATATATATATATATATATATATATATATATATATATATATATATATATATATGTGTAATCTATGTTTTATGGTTTGGCCACAGCCATTATTGCCCCCAGCTCAAGAGATGTATGTGAAGGGTTGAAAGGCTCTTTAGTTATCATTTTTACATACTATAATTGTGTGTGTGCTCTGTTTAACTTTATGGAGACTAGTTAAGCATAAATAAAATCATAGACTCCTCTTGGGAGTCTATTTACCTATGATGCAATTAGATCACTGATGTTTATTGCAAACATGTCCCCATATACTCATTGAAGCACAGGAAGCACCTGGAACACAGCATGTGCTATTTTCTGTAATGGCTGCTTTTCAGTGTGTACTGTATGGATGACACATGCCGTGAAAGCAGCTTTCTTATACATAGCGTGTATGAGCCCTTAACTTTCCTACTGTCTTCTGACTCTGGTGTCCCTACCAGTCATTTTCATGGCTCCACTGTCAACGTACTCCCACCCCAGCCCTCCTCTCCTGTGCTTATTGTGGTGACTTCTGCAAGTTAGTCATGGATATCATGTTGACTGTTGTATCATAATGACACTAGACTGTCTGGACATCCTTACATTCTACAGAAGTGAAAATACTCACAGAATGTGGTGACACTTTTCTCTTGTGTTTTCTCTGGAAGGACTTCAGCTGTTTTATTTAGAGATGAGCGCACTCGGATTTTGTGAATCCGAGCCCACCCGAACCTTTCCGATCCGAGTCGGATCCGAGACAGATCCGGGTATTGGCGCCAAATGAAAACTTGAAACCGAGGCTCTGAGTCATAATCCCGCTGTCCGATCTCGCGATACTCGGATCCTATAAATTCCCCGCTAGTCGCCGCCATCTTCACTCGGGCATTGATCAGGGTAGAGGGAGGGTGTGTTAGGTGGTCCTCTGTCCTGGTAGATCTCGTGCTGTGCTGTTTAGTTCTGTGCTGTGCTGTTTAGTTCTGTGCTGTGCTGTGCTGTGTTCTGCAGTATGAGTCCAGTGGTGCTGTGTGCTGTGCTCTGTCAATTTTGAGTTCAGTGGTGCTGCTGGGTCCTGTGCTGTGTCCTGTTCGGTCCAGTGGTCCTGTGTCCTGTGCTTCTAAGGGCATAGTTATTTCCCCATTATTCCCAAGTGTTTAAAAAATTAAAAAAAAGTTATAAAAAAAAATAAAAAAAAATAATTAAAAAAAAAATTAATTACAACAAAATTTGCAAAACCGATCCTGCAGTATAAGCCCATTGGTACTGCAATATTACAAAGTTCACACATTCTGCAGTATCTTGTGCTACATATAATGGAGACCAAAAATTTGGAGGATAAAGTAGGGAAAGATCAAGACCCACTTCCTCCTAATGCTGAAGCTGCTGCCACTAGTCATGACATAGACGATGAAATGCCATCAACGTCGTCTTCCAAGCCCGATGCCCAATCTCCTAGTACAGGGCATGTAAAATCCAAAAAGCCCAAGTTCTCAAAAAAAAGCAAAAAGAGAAACTTAAAATCATCTGAGGAGAAACGTAAAGTTGGCAATATGCCATTTACGACACGTAGTGGCAAGGAACGGCTTAGGCCCTGGCCCGTGTTCATGACTAGTGGTCCATCTTCACCCAAGGATCTTAGCCCTCCTCCTCCTCCCCCTGCCTACAAAAAAATGAAGAGAGTTATGCTGTCAGCAACAAAACAGCAAACAACTCTGCCTTCTAAAGAGAAATTATCACAAATCCCCAAGAAGAGTCCAAGGGTGTTGGTGGTTGTCAAGCCTGACCTTCCCATCACTGTACGGGAAGAGGTGGCTCGGGAGGAGGCTATTGATGATGTAGCTGGCGCTGTGGAGGAACTTGATGATGAGGATGGTGATGTGGTTATTGTAAATGAGGCACCAGGGGGGGAAACAGCTGATGTCCATGGGATGAAAAAGCCCATCGTCATGCCTGGTCAGAAGACCAAAAAATGCACCTCTTCGGTCTGGAGTTATTTTTATCCAAATCCGGACAACCAATGTATGGCCATATGTAGCTTATGTAAAGCTCAAATAAGCAGGGGTAAGGATCTTGCCCACCTAGGGACATCCTCCCTTATACGTCACCTGAATAACCTTCATAGTTCAGTGGTTAGTTCAGGAACTGGGGCTAGGACCCTCATCGGTACAGGGACACCTAAATCCCGTGGTCCAGTTGGATACACACCAGCAACACCCTCCTCGTCAACTTCCTCCACGATCTCCATCAAATTGAGTCCTGCAGCCCAAGTCAGCAGCCAGACTGAGTCCTCTCCAATACGGGATTAATCCGAGGAATCCTGCAGCGGTACGCCTACTACTGCCACTGCTGCTGTTGCTGCTGTTAGTCGGTCATCTTCCCAGAGGGGAAGTCGTAAGACCGCTAAGTCTTTCACAAAACAATTGACCGTCCAACAGTCGTTTGCCATGACCACAAAATACGATAGTAGTCACCCTATTGTAAAGTGTTTAACTTCGGCTGTAACTGCAATGTTGGTGTTAGACGTGCGCCCGGTGTCCGCCATCAGAGAGGGATTTAGAGGGTTGATGGAGGTATTGTGTCCCCGGTACCAAATCCCGTCGAGATTCCACTTCACTACGCAGGCGATACCAAAAATGTACAGAGAAGTACGATCAAGTGTCCATAGTGCTCTGAAAAATGCGGTTGTACCCACTGTCCACTTAACCACGGACATGTGGACAAGTGGTTCTGGGCAAACGAAGGACTATATGACTGTGACAGCCCACTGGGTAGATGCATCGCCTTTCGCAGCAACAGCAACAGCTGCATCAGTAGCAGCATCTACAAAATGGCTGCTCGTGCAAAGGCAGGCAACATTGTGTATTACAGGCTTTAATAAGAGGCACAACGCTGACAACATATTAGAGAAACTGAGGGAAATTATCTCCCAGTGGCTTACCCCACTTAGACTCTCATGGGGATTTGTGGTGTCAGACAATGCCAGTAACATTGTGCGGGCATTAAATATGGGCAATTTCCAGCATGTCCCATGTTTTGCACACACCATTAATTTGGTGGTGCAGCATTACCTCAAGAGTGACAGGGGTGTGCAGGAGATGCTTGTGGTGGCGCGCAAAATTGCTGGACACTTTCGGCATTCAGCCAATGTTTACCGCAGACTAGAGGCACATCAAAAAAGCATGAACCTGCCCTGCCATCACCTCAAACAAGAGGTTGTGACGCGCTGGAACTCCACCCTCTATATGCTGCAGAGGATGGAGGAGCAGCAAAAGGCCATTCAGGCCTACACAGCCACCTACGACATAGGCAAAGGAGTAGGGATGCGCCTGAGTCAAGCGCAGTGGAGACTGATTTCCATGTTGTGCAAGGTTCTCCAGCCGTTTGAACTTGCCACACGAGAAGTCAGTTCCGACACTGCCAGCTTGAGTCAGGTCATTCCCCTGATCAGGCTGTTGCAGAAGCAGCTGGAGAAAGTGAGGGAGGAGCTGGTAAAGCATTGCGATCCAACAAAGCATGTAGCTCTTGTGGATGAAGCCCTTCGTACGCTTTGCCAGGATCCGAGGGTGGTCACTCTCTTAAAGTCAGAGGAATACATTCTGGCCACCGTGCTCGATCCTCGGTTTAAAGCGTATGTTGTGTCTCTGTTTCCGGCGGACACAAAACTACAGCGGTGCAAAGACCTTCTGGTCAGGAGATTGTCCTCTGAAGAGGACCGTGACATGCCAACAGCTCCACCCTCATTTTCTTCCACATCTATGGCTGCAAGGAAAAAGCTCAGTTTTCCTAAAAGAGCCGCTGGCGGGGATGCTGATAACATCTGGTCCGGACTGAAGGACCTGCCAACCATTGCAGACATGTCTACTGTCGCTGCATTGGATCCTGTCACAATTGAAAAAATGGTGGAGGATTATTTTGCTGACACCATCCAAATAGGCATGTCAGACAGTCCATATTGTTACTGGCAGGAAAAAAAGGCAGTTTGGAAGCTCCTGTACAAACTGGCTCTATATTACCTGAGTTGTCCCCCCTCCAGTGTGTACTCGGAAAGAGTTTTTAGTGCAGCGGGGAACCTGGTCAGTGAGCGGCGAAGGAGGTTGCTTCCTCACAACGTTGAAAAAATGATGTGTATAAAAATGAATAATCAGTTCCTCAATGAAGTACAGCACTGCCCTCCAGATAGTACAGAGGGACCTGTGGTTGTGGAGTCCAGCGGGGACGAATTGATAATGTGTGAGGAGGAGGAAGTACACACTGTAGGGGGAGAGGAATCAGAGGTTGAGGATGAGGACGACATCTTTCCTCAGTAGAGCCTGTTTAGTTTGTACAGGGAGAGATAAATTGTTATTTTGGTGTGGGGGCCCAAACAAACCAATCATTTCAGCCACAGTTGTTTGGTAGGCCCTGTCGCTGAAATGATTGGTTTGTTAAAGTGTGCATGTCCTATTTCATCAAAATAAGGGTGGGTGGGAGGGCCCAAGGACAATTCCATCTTGCAACTCTTTTTTGGGCATTATGTGACCATTCAACAGTCGTTTGCCATGTTCAAAAAGTAAAAGAAAATGTCAACAAATTAAAAAAATTTAATCAAAAGTTAAATGCCCTGTCATTATTTAAAACAAGAGGGTTTGACGTGCTAGAATTAGTGTAGTGTTAATATGTTATAAACACTACACTTGGAACTTGGAGGAGGTATTGTGGCCCAGGTATCAAATTTAGTACCGGGGCCACCCCACTACACAGTCCAGAATTTTTTTTGGGGAAATTCAGACCCGTGGAGGGTTTTTTATTAATTATATTGTGGTGACCACTCCTCTACGCAGTTCAGATACATTTATTGGTGCGAATCATACAAGTTCAGGGTTTTTAAATTATATTGTGGTGACCCACTCCTCTACGCAGTCCAGGTACATTTTCTGGTGCGATTAAGACCAGTTGATGGTTTTCTTATTATATTGTGGTGACCCACTCCTCTACGCAGTCCAGATACATTTATTGGTGCGATTCATACAAGTTCAGGGTTTTTCAATTATATTGTGGTGACCCACTCCTCTACGCAGTCCAGATACATTTATTGGTGCGATTCATACAAGTTCAGGGTTTTTAAATTATATTGTGGTGACCCACTCCTCTACGCAGTCCAGGTACATTTTTTGGTGCGAATCATACAAGTTAAGGGTTTTTAAATTATATTGTGGTGACCCACTCCTCTACGCAGTCCAGGTACATTTTTTGGTGCGATTAAGACCAGTTGATGGTTTTCTTATTATATTGTGGTGACCCACTCCTCTACGCAGTCCAGATACATTTATTGGTGCGAATCCTACAAGTTCAGGGTTTTTAAATTATATTGTGGTGACCCACTCCTCTACGCAGTCCAGGTACATTTTTTGGTGCGATTAAGACCAGTTGATGGTTTTCTTATTATATTGTGGTGACCCACTCCTCTACGCAGTCCAGATACTTTTATTGGTGCGATTCATACAAGTTCAGGGTTTTTAAATTATATTGTGGTGACCCACTCCTCTACGCAGTCCAGGTACATTTTTTGGTGCGATTAAGACCAGTTGATGGTTTTCTTATTATATTGTGGGGACCACTCCACTACGCAGTCCAGAGAGATCCCTCGTTGCAACGTTTTGGACTAATAACTATATTGTGAGGTGTTCAGAATACACTGTAAATTAGTGGAAATGCTTGTTATTGAATGTTATTGAGGTTAATAATAGCGTAGGAGTGAAAATAAGCCCAAAAACTTGATTTTTGAACTTTTTATGCTTTTTTCAAAAAAAATCCGAATCCTAAACCTTAAATCCGAACCAAAACCTTTCGGCAGGTGTTTTGCAAAACAAATCCGAACCCAAAACATCACATAAATCTGAATCCAAAACACGAGACACCAAAAGTCGCCGGTGCACATCCCTAGTTTTATTGCATTTCTGTGAGCTTTTGCTCTTTTCTGCAGCTTATCGTGTCCATTTAGTCAGAGTATTCCTTCAAAACACTAAGCTCATATTTATGAAGTAACAACAAGGGAACTTTTCAATAAAATGAGAAATATAAATTACACAAGATCAAAGCATTCAATGACCAATATTTTTAACTGGGATGTTCTTAGCAGTTCACTTTATCAGCTCCCGCAGGAAATCTTGTTTTTTGCTTTGTTTTTAAGAAAATTCCATTTTGTATTTCACAATTCGAAAGGTTTTACATATCTTTATCTTCAATGCCAGTAAATTTCCACGTTTAGTAGATATATTTTCAAAACAGCGATAAAAATGTAAATTAAAACTGAGGTTTCTCTAACAGGAGCTTGATGTGGATTCACTTTGCCAAAAGTAATTTGCACTGGTTTACCTGTGGTGTGGAATCTAATGAGTTCCTCGGAATTTACCTGTTTGTCATAATCTATTAGTATACCAACTAGGCAGCTGCTGACTAAGAATCGCACAGGAAAAACTGGAATCAGATTTTACAGTGTGGTTAGGGGTCAAGTCAGCCAACATAGTATCTGTGACGGACCGGGCTACACTGCCAAGATAACATCTCACACCGGCCCATCAATCTGCAGGAATGACACGGACTGTCATCCCAATCCCAGTTTCAAAATTGTGCCCGGCAGAGAGTGGGAGAACTTAGGGGAATGCAATGGAAGGGGAAGGAAGTGAGGGGCAGCTGACACGTAACAAATGCATGGAAGAAGTTAATTTCAGAAGGGACTATGTGTTATCTAAGATCTTGAGCTAGGGAAAGATAAGTTTTTCCCATTGTCTTCCACAGGACTGGTCGTCCAGACATGGTGGCAGGGACACAGCAGGGGAGCCACTGTGGAAAGCCAGCTTATGCCCAGCACCCACCAATGTTTAAGAAGGAGAAACCTAGTGGTTTGCCCGTGGAGGTTAAAACACAGTGGGAATTTGACCATGGATACAAGGAGCCACTCCAGGGGAGTGTATACATTCTGAGGATTGATTCCTGGAAGGTGTGGGACTGACTGGTGTTGAGTTTCTGTTCTCTACCAGCAGACTCTGTGATCGTCGCTGTCCTGTACCTGGCTGTTGCTCCATCTTGGGGGATGTCATAACCTCACTCCATCAGAAGATACTCGCCAGGTTCTGTGTAAATTGGTGCGTCCATAGGAGTGGGGAGACTGATACCCAGAGCCCCACCATGCTGGTGGAGTGTTGACCAAGTGGCTGAGAAATGCTATATACCAAGACTCCCTGGACCTTCTGTTGACAGACTCTTTTGCCTGTGCAACCTTTGTGTGGCTAAGGTGTGTGGGGAACTTTGCTGAGACTCCTATTGACACTGCTGGTCCGCTGATCTATTGTTTAAAGTATGCAGTTTTATATTCTGTTGTTTTACTGTAAGAAAAGTAAAGATAGCTTTGTATCTTTCGTTCTCTTCCTTGCCTGTGCGGTTTCTGAACCTAAGGGGGCTGGGTAACCTAGTGAACATTGGTTCTAAAAGCCTGGTATCCTCACAGTATCATAGTTGGTAAAGGGACCAAGGTCAATAATGAGTAGTCAAAAAAAGTAATATGGAATACAGACACATAGCAATGGAATTAGCACACAGTAATTTGTTGCGCAAGACCTGTGCATAGGATCTGAGCATCTTAAATAGCCAGATCAAGTGTCATCAGCAAAAGTGTGCATCCGTATGCATGCATGCATTCATCAGCTCTTCTGTAATCAGAGAGGGGCATAGTGGCAACGGCAGCAGGATCTTAAATGACAGGACCAAAGAGAGCTGGTGCAGTATCGGGGATGACTTATGAATTTAATGGAGCTATGTTAAAGAGTAGTGCTTGCTCCCCAACTCATATGTGAAATAGGCACAATGAGAAGGGCATATGTGTCATATGCTCTCCCCATGCTCCCCTTGCCACATATTATTCTCTATTATGCAGTGTTGTACATTGAGGAGATAAAGATGCAAATAAATAGCATACAATAAACTGAAACAAAAGTTAAAGATGGCTTAAGATAACACATGCTCCATCGTTCTCTCCTTGTCACGTGCCGCATGCCCCCCCCTTCTAACTGCTGTGTCTGCTGGAGAAGGGCTCTGGTTTTCACAGCAGCTCTCATTTTTGCTGCTCTATGTGTGAAGGAACTCTTTGCAGAGCACCAGTGACGGCCACTGGTGATGTCATCAGTGCTCTCTTTATATCATGAAACAGCGTGAATGGGACAGTGCTCTGACCTCTTCTGCATCTAACATTGTAGCAGGGTAAGAGCTACTGTCAGGGAGGAATTGGGAGTGGAGCCTGATGCAAGGCATACCTCCCAACTGTCCACCACACTCAGGACTTAGTCCTGACTGTGTGACAGAGTTCTCCAATATCGGGAATGTCTCACCAGAATCAGGACAGTTGGCAGACCTGATCCTGGAATGTTGGGACTCCGTTTGAAAAAGGGATAGGTACTGTTCACTTTCTGCAAAGATGAGCAGCATGTGAACACTCTAGGCCTCCTTACCACCAATGGCCCTGACATTAAATCAATAACACCCGCATTTAATACATAGGCCTCCTTCCCCCAACTAGATCAGGCATTAAATTATAAGCCCCTAAATTTAATACCGATAACTACATATTAACCTAATAACTCCCACCTGCTGTTACATTGCATGAGTAGAACCCCACATCACATTGATAGCACCCACACTGCATAAATTCCCCAGTATCACAACACTTACCTGCTTTGCAGAGCTTGAATGATGTGATATGGCCAATTAGCTAAAGTAGGCTGAGCTGCCTGATAAAAATGTACATTCTACAAATGATGGAAATTTCTAGAGGGGATTTTTTTTTTCATACGTCTCAACAAGAGGGCAAATTTGGTGATTGGCCTAAGTCATTAACAAATTTAGTTCCAACTCCCAAACAGGGCTGCATGATTTTGAGTCCTTTCTCGACTGGAAGTCTGGGATGTTTCAAAGCGGGACTAAAATACAGTGGTCTGGAATTAAAGGGTACCGCCTACATGCATTGTCCCCGGCTGCTAGTGATAGGGAGATAACAGGATGAGATTTTGTACATGTGGGTTATCGGTTCCTAGGTAACCAGGAGAGAGGAAACATTTTAATACTCTTAGCTTTCATACAGGACCATACCTTGGAGGACGATGGGGTGCTCCACTGTACACATTGAGATATTTGCAGTGCTAAGTAATGTTTTCTATAGTCTGGGATGCCCAGGCTGCCTCACTGAGTAGGACACTGCAATATACGTAGTTTTATCCATAGTCGCAGCTTTACAAAGGTTTGAGGTAACATACTGAAAGAAACTTAAATATGTGGTGGGAAATTCAAATGGGAAGGTTTTGCAACCGTTACAAGATCCTAGGCAAGATGTTCATCTTTACAGAATTAATATGGCTATGCCATATTGATGAATATGTACACGTAGACGATAAACGATAGTCGTTCCAAAGCACCGACCATCGTTTTTATATGATTGATCAGCAGAACTACAAATCTCGTTCAGCTATGGAACAACATCCTTGCAATCCTGCAGTGTGTATGCACTCATGATCAGAATATGCATGTAGTTTAGAGGGTCATGATCTTTTCAGCCACTGGTTATGACAGATGAAGAGCACAGATCTAAGTGTAAATCTTTTAAAACATGTATAGTGTGTACACATGAATTGACATGCTGATCGGGACTTCTTTTTTATTTTCAGTCATTAGTAAAATTGTTGTAGATAACACATTGTTCGAAAAATTCTGTAGTGTGTACCCAGCCTTAAGGACTGTTTTGATTTTGATTAATAAAGGAGAAAAGTTGGCTTGAAACTGCTGCTGATAATACTTGGTAATAAAGACTCCTGAATATTTAAGCTTGTGATACTGCCACCTGAAGGCAAAATATATTTCTAGGTTGGCTTTAATTGACTTCAGGATAAAATATTCTATGATTTACTTTTTGTCTGTGTTCATTTTGTGTCCTGAAAAGAAGCCATAAGAGTCTATTTACTGTACAAGGTTTGGAAGGGATATTGTCAGTAGAAAGTATTCTGTTTGCAGAGAATTGCATTGCATTCCTGCTGTAAGTGAATTTGACAGACTTTTAATGGCCATGGGTGGTATAACTAATGCGAATAGTAAGGGTGAAAGGGGTCACCCTTGTCTTGTCCCATCTGATCTGTTAAAGGCTGAAGAAGTAACTGAATTTGCTGAAATTGTGGCTGTAGGGCTGCTATATAGGGCAGATATGTTTCGGGTTCATTTTTGATGGGTTTCCCTTGCAAACTTTTAGTTGGCATGAGTGGCCAGGATATTCGATCAAAGGCTTTTTCAGCATCTAAAGCCAGCAAAAACATATATTTTTAAATCCATGTTAAAAAATCAAATGGGTACATTTGGACCACGACCAGGCTTCGGTAAAACAAGAATATTGGAATTTGTCTTAGCTAAGTCAAAAGCTGACTCACGCACTTGCCATTGGTGCACACAGCAATGAATTGGTGTTAGTAGGGAAGATAAGTTGGTTAGGTGAGGCCTAGCACTTCATAAGTGCTAGACACCACCCGCCCACAGGTGTAACTTTGCCTCCATTTTGACGTGGCCACATCCCCATCGCAATGTGATCATACCCCCTGTCTAGGTGCTCCAAAGTTGAGTTGTAGGAGTTGAACAGTCCTGTTAATTTAGGTGCCAAGCCATCTGAGTTTCATTTAGTTTTGAGGTGTGTGTCCACTGGGCCCTGGAGACTTAATATCTGGAGTGGTTTCCTCCATCAAGATCTTCTCATTTAATGCAGTTTTGATACATTTTGGGAAGAAGATTTGAGTCTACGTAAGCATTTTTAGCTTTGGCGATATATCTATGGATGCATCGGGAGTTCTGGGTAGATTGTATAGGAATTTGAAGAAACAGGAGTTCTGATCATTTTGATCACACACTGCAACACTTTTTTGCAGGAGCTTACAAGTCAACATTGAGTCTGATTTGTCCCCCTTGTCATCAGATCGCTGCTGTAGTTTCTTAAGACTACTCGCTGCTTGTTTCAAGAGCAACGTTGTTAACTTGCTCTTTGAGAGCGGTTATCTGCATAAAAAGTGACTCGGTAGCGTATTTTTTGTGCTGGACAAGAAGAGATGTTATCTTACTCTACAAAGAGGCAGTACGACATTCTATATTAAAGAACTGATTACTTTTTGCCTTATTTAGCTTTGTATTTATATTTGGAAAAATAAAATGTAATACTCAATCCTAATTTCCATACCTCATGTTATTCAGCGCTGCTGAGAAAATAGATTTGCAGGAAAAAGGTTGAGCTGACATGTTGCGACTTCTTCTTTCATAATGTATGCATGTGTTATTGCTCTTCATGTTTGCCATCTATCCTCATCCATCTTGCTTATGTGGGATCACTAGGGCATGTTTCCCTTCCGAGCAGATATATTATGTGGAAGCAAAGTGCTTCAGAAAGAAGCGTGATATTTCCTGAAGCCAGCTAGCCAGCCAGTGGTGTGCCACTCTACAGCTGTGCCAGGCCGTGAGGATAAATTGGATGCAGAAAGCAGAGCTATGATTGAATAAAGCACAAGTCATTACATGCATATTCTATGTGTCCTGAAGGTGAAATCAGCCCTTTAATAAACTGGTTAACTCTTTCTTAAATGGGAATGTCTATTTATAGTGGTGAAAGACGATGATCTTTTAAGTGTCAATAGACTGTTTATTATTAAGGCGTAAACATTTTAACACATAATAAATGCGACAGTTGCTATTAAATACAGGATTCTAAGACTTGTTATCTGTATAGGTCAGAAAAGCAGAAATTAATTTACTACTGCAGATTGGTGATAATGTCACATTCGCAAATATCATCATCATTTTACAGTCATTGCTTAAGTGCTGAGCAATGTCAGGGCAGTGTGGGAATAGATGGGTGTATTTTAAACATGTTGCCCCAAATTACCGTAAAATCCCTTATCTGTAAAAACAAAACTACCAATCATTTCATATAATAGATCTCGTACCTATATATAGGTGATATATGCAATATTTAATCCTGACCATGGAAGGTAGAGCAATTTGGGTGATGTAGGAAATGTGTATTAGACTGAACCTACATAAATGTAGATGTATTCATTTAGAATAAAGCTTACTTTGCTTAGTCTTGTGATGTCCATACATGCTGTGAATCAGTTGTTTGGCATGACACAAGTGAATGGAATTTCATTGATACATATGCACCTATAATCCTGGTTCAAATGGTGACCCCATAAACGCAATGATGAGAAGTCTTGGTAAACCCATTGTTCTGCCATACACATGGGCCCACATATAGCGTGGGTTGTCAGATTGATCTACAATGCCACAAAGCCAGATTTGCAATGGCAGGGACAAGTAAGCCTTATGCACTGGAAAATATGTCCTCATAAATTTAAAAGACAAGATTCAACCATTACCTAGTATTTAGTGTGTGTACACATTTTAAATGCTATAATAAATGAAATGTAAATACACTTTAGTATGGCATACAGCATACACCTAGATAATTACTTTTTTTTTTTTACACAGTTTTATTCTCAGTAATAGCTTGTGGAATGAAAATGTGTGTGTGTGTCTTCTCCCTTTACCTCATTACTTCATAATACCACCTGTGTGTACGCAGGCTAGGTGTATGACTGAGTAAAGCAGTGGTTCCCAAACTGTGTGCCACGGCTCCTTGGGTTCCCGTAGTGATATCACAGGGGTGCCGTGGTCAGGGCCAGTGGTAAGTGTAAGCCAGGCGGGGACTCACTCTCCCTCTTTCTCTCTCTCTCTCTCTCTCTCTCCCTCTTTCTCTCTCTCTCCCTCTTTCTCTCCTGTGGTATCTGGCACCGTTAGCAGCAGATCCTTTCAGTCTTGTTAGTTTCGAGCTGGGTCCTCCATGGCTTGGACTTGTTTTTCCAGCACATCTCACATATGCTCAATTGTATTGACATCTGGGGAATTTGGAGGCAAAGTCAACACCTTCAACTTTCTGTCTTTACCTTGCTGAAATATGCCACTGCCATCAGGGTTTACCGTTGCCATGAAGGGGTGTACTTTAATCTGCAACAATGTTTAGGTAGGTGGTATGTGTCAAAGTCACATGAATGCCAGGAGCCAAGGTTTTCCAGCAGAATATTGCCCAGCGCATCACACTAACTCCGCCGGTTTGCCTTCTTCCCATTGTGTATCCTGGTGCCATCTCTTCCCCAGGTGCCCTTTGTAGGTGCTTTGGCGGTGGGCCGTGGTCAGCATGGGCAGTCTGACCAGTCTGCGGCTACGTAGATATACAGTGCTCTGCAGCGCCGTACAGTAGGGAAAACAGTACATACATAAAACGGACATACAAGGTATACAAAATAAATACAGACATGAAAACAAAGGGTATGAAGGACCCTGCTCATCAGAGAGCTTACATTCTAAGTGGAAGAGGGCACAGCTGAAACAAAAGGAGCAAATGTGGCTCAGATTGGAGATTGGGATAGTTGTGAGGGTGCATTACTGTGAATAGTGTTATCGAGGATAAGGTCATCTCTAAAAAAAAAAAAAGAGATGGGTTTTCAAACAGCTTCTAAAGATTTGAAGGCTGTGGGAAAGTCTGAATGAGTGTGGTAGGGAATTCCATAAGTGGGGAGCAGCACGGGAGAGGTCTTGTAGGCAGGAGTGAGAGGTGGTTACCAGAGACGAGACAAGGCGAAGATCAGAGGTAGATCTAAGAGGGTGGGAGAGAGAGTATTTTGATATGAGATTTGAGATGCATGTGTTTCATGATGATGTTGCCAGAACAAAGGCATTAAAAATGCTATATTTTTAGACTTTTTAATGAAATTATATTTTAATTAATTTAGCTTAACAATAGATAAAAGAGCATTTATGTAAATGTATATTTGTTATGTACAATATGTGTATTTATAAACTGTATTTACTTTTTCTTTTTTTTGTTAAATGGAACTGAAGCCCCATGCTGATAAACATGTCATAGTTGCCTCAACACACATAGTTTTCTCATAAATCCTATAAAAATATTATATCTTAAAAAAGACGTACAGCAGACCTGGAAAAATGGTTCCTATCACTGTCTTTGTTGTCACCTGTTGAGGTAGGATTTTTGGGATGATGCCGAGTTGACATACTAGCGCCCCTTACAATAATCAGTCATCCAGGGTTTATAGTCGTATTCTTTTATCTATAGAGTGACAATATATTCTGCAGCACTGTACAGTTAGAGAACTTGAATACAAACATTTATTCCTGACCCTTTGGAATAATTTTCCTGAAACAAGCACAAAAACATACAACTACGCAAACACAGGGAGAACACACAAACCCCATGCATGTGGTACCCTGGGCTGAAACAAATCCAAGGTCCCAGGGTAGTAAGGCAGCAGTGCCCTAGTGTATTAATTATTTGTGGAGTAACCCATTACATTTCACCTCTGAAATACACCCGATTATATCCCATGATACATTAATAACAATCTGGGATATGATTTTACACCTGTGCTTCAATGCATTTAGTATTTCAAAGTCGCATCACTAAACCCCAAGTCATACAAACATTTCCTTTAGTCTGCGTCACGCAGTCAACTTCACAGATGTGTAAAATATCTTGCACCTGGGTCATCTCAAGGACATTTCCCAGTGTGACAGGATTCCCCCCCATAAAATCATGCATGTTTTAGTGAAGGAATATATAAATAATATAATGTATATTAATATATACATAAAATGTAAACATATCAGACTGTAGTGAGTCTAGCGTCCTTTAGCACTTTGGTTCTGAATGATCATGAAATTAATGTTCAGCCCACACCACTTGTTGAATAATGTCTAAGGTATTAGGTGGGCGCTACCATTAGGCGAAGCTAAGCGGATGGTATAGGGGGCACCTGAAACACTGAACTCAGTAATCATTTATAATGTCCCCGTGATGCCACCACACTGAGCATCGGACACCAACGTGGAGCTGGAAGCACAAGGGGGCACATTTATAGCTGATTTTCTTAAGAATGGTATTTGTGTACATTGAAATTAAGCTTTTGCTTGGGCTGTACAAGTTTACGAACGTACATGGGACACTAACTTGATAGCTTGGTGAGTCATTTGCATTGCCAAACTTTTTTTATCCTAAGTTTTAATGTAATTTATTATTTTATAATTCACATCATTTTAGATTCTGTAATTTTTTGGTGCATTTGAAGAAAATCAGCATTTGTCCTAAGTTGTACTACAAGATGAAGACTTTGGTCTTCAACGAAGCAGCAACATTGGGATAGAAGGAGAAGATCGACATGTGGTAAATTGCATCAGCGGTTCATCAAGTGAAAGTTACACTCTAAATAAAAGAGCTCATTTTATATTTGGTCAGACATTTGAAAATGTAGCATTCATCAGTATACAATTGCAACATTTTGTGCAATAGTAAACAAAATGACTATAAAAACACCAAAATAAAAAAAGCTCAATTAAGAGTAGATTTTAGAGTCTTAAACATTTGAAGCTTATCCATTCAGTGATGAATGGATTTCTAACTTCTTCTTTGCCCTGGCTTTAATGGCTCAGATAAAAGCACCAGTTTCATGACGAGGCAATTTTCTCCCTTCTGCTGTATTACCATAGACAATACCTGAACCTCTTTTCTTTAAGTCAGCCATCAGTAGCCTTTTTAACGTTACTTTTCTGTTCAGGTTTGGGTCACTGCAAGTCAGCAGATAATAATTCGGAGAGCAAAGAGCAAGCAAAACTGTTTTCTAATTTGTCTTAATGAGTTGTCAGAACAAAGTGCTAAGCTCACTTTTCTATGAATGCATGTGTTTAGAGGAGAAACTGTTTGTCTGCACACAGAGGCTTAAAATATGCCAGAAAACATTAACCGGCCCTGTGATTGATCACAATGTTAAATGTAACACTGGGATATTCACTGGGACTTGGCTTAATCATTGTCCAGCATGCATGGTCCGCAGAGGGCATGCATTTAACGGCCAATTGGCCTAACGTCAAGGAAGGTGAAATCTGCTGCAAAAGTATCCCTATTTCTAAAACTTAAAATAGAATGCAATTAGGTTTAGTTAGTGACCGTATTTATTCATTAATATCTCAGAATTCTACACCTAAATGCATAAATCTACATTGTATAGATCAATCTAGAGAAACAGTATATAAATTTAAAAGGCAAAATACAGCCATTATCTAGGATTCAGTGTATATACATATTTAAATGCTTTAAGAAATTAAATGTAAATCCATTAGATTGCATAGATTCTAGACCTAAATGCATAAATCTAGATTGTATAGATCAATCTAAATATATATACATGTATAAGGCAAAATACAGCCATTACCTAGAATTTAGAATTTACACATTTTAAAAGCTTGTATGCTTCTCTAAATGATATAAGTTTTTATAAACTTGCAAATATTGTACAGCATAACACACATTCTTCTATTCTCCTTCTGCCTTGGTGGTCACAAATGTGCACTGGCTCTCAGCGTCAGGCTGGCCACAAACATGCATAATTGGTTTTCACTTCCACTTTGGTAGTTTTCGAATAGTTTCAACAAACATTATACCCTATATTGCTCCTACGGGCCATCTTTTGAAAGATCAAAAAAAATCTGAACAGATATTTTTCAGAAAGGTAAATGTAGTAGAAGCAGTAGGGGTGCCATGTACTTTGGCATTAGTCGCACAAGGAACTATTTCAGTTTTCTGGGATTACTTATAGATTTCTTATCGGCGCTCTTCACTCCTTTGTTGTTTAAGCCATTTAACATTTTGTAGGAGCCAGGACAGTGCTTCTGGAAAGAAGTGTCCTCCCAGCCTTCTTTTTCTGTGCCACCCCTGCAAGTAAAAACTGAACATACATGGCGAAGAGTCAGTGCATGTGCAGTTATGAAGGGATCAGAATAGGGGGTATAATTTACCAAAATATTGAAGTAGGGACAGCTGCTCCTATAGGCAGCTGTCCCTGTAAATGGTAAAATGTACTCTGAGCGCAGCAGCGAAAGGGTGTGTTTTCGGACCTGGCTACTCTCTGTGCGCATGCGTACAATTGGTGAGGTGGGGAGGATTGTCCAGGGGGGGGACACCAGAAGATCCATTCCTGGTTAGGCTTCCGCTATAGGAGGAGAGCTAAACTTTTCTGAACTTATTAAACTGGACAAGACTGCATAGAGGATATTGGGACTGCGGTACTAGAGAGATAATGCTTTTTAGTGAATGCTATCTGTGATATCTCTGACGTTTACATGGTTGGTAAATGGACGACATACGAAAAAATTGCCTTAAGCCTGCTGAGACGGCAATTTATGGTTAAATAATGTTTCATAGGCCCCTAGATCCGTCTACACTCTACACTCTCCTCTCTTTGGGCCTTTACAATGTGATAAACTTTGCTTTTTAACATTTGATAAATTAGTCCGTTTTGCTGTCCCCATAGAGAACTGTCTGGGATCTCTTTGGCGTTAGAGTGTTCATAAATAGCCACGTTCCTTAAAATTGCCATAATCTTTCAAGGCATGGAAATGTTTAATAAATAGGCACTTTAGACCATGCATCTGTGCAGCTTGGTCATTCACATTCCATTGTGTCTGGTCATCCTTGCACACACCAACATAACCGTTTGCAGAATATATTCTTGGAGAAACAAATAGTATAACTGCTTCTATATTATTATAACCAGAGAAGCCAATCCTTTTCACAGGCAACAGGAACATACTCATATTTGGATTTCTAATTGCTCCCATAAAATTTGGTACTCCTTAAAACCTGCTGGTTGAAGCCAATGCATCAACCTGATTAAGGCTACATACGCATGGGAGATACACACACTGACTGTTCACAAGTAAGCATACACACCATGCATGGATATAAGAAATGCCTGTTTTAAAAGCCTTACTCACACCATTAGCGGCCTAGCAAAATTAACAATAACAAAAAACATTATCTTAGCTTTACTGGTTTCCTGGATTAACCTGTATGGAACTTCATACAACAGAACTATAATCACTCTAAGCCAGGGGATCCCAAACGTTCTCAGTTCGAGGCACCCTTAGGGTCTCCTTCATTTTTTCAAGGCATGCCTAAGCCAATATAATTGCCAAGCTGTCCTTGCTTTGCTTACCACCGGCCCTGGCCACGGCACCACAGGGAGCCGCAGCACACAGTTTGGGAACCACTGCTCTAAGCGAATCCTCTTTCTGTTCTGTCGATATCTTCACTGGAGTTAAGAGCATTGAATAATATTTGTATTGAGAGTAGTTTGGGAGTTCTCCATTATCCCAGTCCAATTCATAACCCTTCTGTGAGAGAAGATCTTATACTCTTTAAGATAATGATAGCAAAAGGAAAGCACGTAATGATTGTGCTTAGAGAGATAATGTTAAAAGTATTTCTCAAAATACTCTGATCTAATATTTTGTGCTGCCAAATCTGGAAATAAAGGACAATATTCAGTCTGTATATTCTATAATGATAACCTTCTATGCTTTATAAAAATTCTATGGATTTTACAATTTTTTTAATGGAAAGTATTATGATTTATTTTTTTAAATGTGATTCAAATGTCTTACTCCCAGCTGACATTTGTAATTCTAGTGGACTGTCCTGACAGTCAGAAGTTTTATCCAGACTGCTGGAAAGTTGGGAGGTTTGTCCTCTGCTCACCACCTGCAGGACAGGGCAGTGGTGCAGGGGTGAATTTAGTCCTAAGCACTCCCTCTGAAACATGACACACCCGAAACATTATGCAACCAGGCCCACAATGTGACACACTTGTGCCCCATTTTTGGGGGGGACGTGGCCATGCCCCTATTCCCAAAACAAAGAATGATGGGAGGTATTCAAATGTTGCAGGAGTGTTCACAGTAGGCATAAGAATGAAGTACACCTATTACTACCTTACTAAGTAATGAAAAGAGCTATAGAGATTTCCAGGCTATACTGTAACACCTCTTTTTCCTGATAGGGTGTATATATCAATTTGTGTGTGCGGTCTGCAAATGAATTCAGTACCTTGTACTCCATATTGTGCAATGCCTCCACCTTGGTCTGATTACCGAAGGGTCTTCTTTGGGTAGTGTCCTGGTTGTAGCAACACCAGAGGGAGACCAAGGAACCATCTGCCCCCTTTCACTGGACCAAAGGCACACACACTTGTATAATATCACACATGAATCATCTTTAGAAGCCACACTGACACATTAATTAGTGTGGTACAAGCTTCTAAAGGGATTTTCCAATATTTTAAATAAAAAATATAAATTGTAGTTTAAACAAACAGTTGTATATAATCGATAAATAGTACTATATAATACCTATACTACCATACATATATATTCTCTGTTCTCTATTATTCTACTACTAAGAGGTACCTCTCTTTAAACTACAATCATCCAGCAATATAACTAATATCAAACAATTAACATGAAATAAGTTCAGCAGTAGTACCATTTGCATCCTGTTGGAGTTACTTTTGCTATTGGAAGTAGAGAGCTTTTTGTCAGCAACAAAATCTGTCAGCTGACTAGGAATTAGGCATTTTGCATAAGTTGTGGTATACCCATCTTACTGAAGCTATTTAAACATAAAATGTGCTCTGAAATGTTGTTGTTATTATTGTTAATTTGTCAGGTGCCCCAGTTTTATGCAGCACTGGACAGAGGGGATAAAAGGGTCATATAAGGTAGATAAAATAAATGCAGATATGAAAATAAAGAGCTTATAACCGAATGGGAAGATTAGTGAATGGGGCTCAGGGTGGCAAGTGGGACAGCTGGGTGGAAGAGTGATGAGTCCTAATCTAAAGAATCCCATATAGACAGTTATTTTTAGGACCATTTAGGTTGTTTTAGACTGAATTGGCCACAACTTGCCTGTGACCGCAGAACAATCACCAGTCCCTAGCAACATCTGATAAAGGTCTGTTGGAGTAAATATTGCTGCAATATTTAGATTATAGTGATTGTGTTACATGGGATCCAGCTGTTCAGTGTTTAGACTGAATAGATGGATCCTTTGAAGCACATGTGGTGCACATGTCTATATCCATATTGGTGCGAGTTCCAGCTGCTTGGTGCTTCAAATTTCTTGTACTCAAGAGAATCATGGATGGTGCCTTGTTCTACGTCAACATAGATGTGACAAGTTGAGGATGACTGTCAGAATTGCAGGTCATACATATGGATAGGCCTAAGTGTTGTGAAAGGGCATTGGATGGCTAAGAGGAAGAATGATGCAGGCTTTAGCCCATATTCTTTCCCAAACAACTGTTCGTACAATCCATAGAGTATGCCTAAGCTTTCTGATGGAAACAAGTAGTCAGACACAACAGATTCTTCTGCCAGGTGCCGTCTACAACGGCTTTTGGTACCATAAAGGATATGATGCTAGTAACTGGATCTGTTTTTGCAGAGGCAGACTAGATATCAATGGCAGGCTGGGTACACATGGTAAGAGCCAGATTGTCTGAGGGAGTGTGCCAAGTTTAGATCATAATGTAATGCACTTTAATGCTTCATGTTATTGATTCAAAATAGAACTAGAAGAGAAACATAACATAATAACTTATAGACCACAAAATATGTGTGAGTGTCTTACATTTCTGTTTTTTCAAATGTGCAATTGTCCGCTTCGTGTATAACAAAGAGGGAGCCAACATTCTGGATTTTGGAACTGCCTCCGTACAAATGCTCCGCGTCAACTACTCCTGGTCTAGCGGAAAAAAATTTAAATTCACTTCACAGTCTATCAAACTACCACTGGAGCACAACACTTTTATTAATTTCAACATTTCCGTTTTCCTCCTAAAATATTGTTTGGTTCAGCCTGAAATATACAGCATCTTAATTATAAGAGTGAGGGGATACTAGGACTGTCTTTATCATGTGTCATTGGTCGAATGTCAGCTAGGGATGGAAACAGCGTCCCACTGAAAGTATCGGCTGATGGCTGGATTCTGCACCTCAGAAGAGGTGTAAAATAATTGAGTACATTTGCAGGGAAGGAAATACTCTGCAGCTAACTGGTACAATGTGAATGCTCCCCTATATAGGACTCCTCCACCCCTTGAACCCCACTTAAAACAAAACAAAATTTAGTTTTTGCATATTACTGTGTAGCCGTGCATAGTCATACATTAGACAATTTAAAAACCACAAACCCTACGCTGATCAATAGATGTGGCACAACTAGAAGGTACTGGTGATATTAAAAGCATTTATTAGAAACATATACATATGAAGCACACAAATACTAAAATAAAATGATACTACAAAAACCTCTTAATACAACAGGCTAAAGTGAGTGAGAGCGATCTCCACCTAGTAAGAATAGCAATATATGGTTTATACCGTGTCCTTAAAGAAAAACAATTTCCATGCTGTAATGTACAAACTTTCTGAATAATTATTTTGTTTCAAACTCAGAATTCCATACGAAAAAGCTGCCAAGTAATTCTGTGATGCTGGTAAGAGATCCAGAATGCAGAGTGATTAAATGGTGTTCAAATCTCCAACACTGTCAGACATCCATATGATCCACATTATACTGTATCTACAATTATCACAGGACCTTTTTACAGTGGTCACCTATTAATAGCAGCTTCTAGATGTATAATACTTTTACCATCAGATAAAAAAATCAAATAAAATTTCTTGGATGTTTAGACCAAATATACCCAACTGGTGTGTTACAGGTGGAACGTCTGGATTTTAACTGACGCGTTTAGTCTCTCAGAGAGAGTTTTTCAAATACTTTTCATACATATTAGCCCATACTGGGGAAGGAATATCCAGACCAAGCTGGCTCCTCCAGCTAGATCTGGACATTTTGGACCACAAATCCTTGTTCATTTCAATAAAAACAGGTGCTTCTATGCAAACCTAAGCATGGGACATCGCTTGCGCTGCAAGCCGTCTATTTTTCACTTTCAAAAATGACCTTCAATGAGTTTACAATGATCAGATCACTGATTGCATTCACCCTGTGTTATTTACTGTAACAAAAAAACAAAAATAAAAAATACCCCATCTTTGTTGGTTTCCTGGATCAATCTACGTGGAAAATCATACAACAAAATTATAGTAACACCAAATAACTCCCCTTTGTGTTCTGTCAATATCTTCACTTGACAGCATTAAATATTTTTAATGAAAGCAGTTTGGGTGTTCTGCCTTATTTCATTCTCTTTTACAATCCATCTGTGAGAGAATTGAGGAAGATCTAATACTTTTTAAGATAATGATGGCAAACACCAAGCACTTTCTGATTCCGCACCATTGTGCTACTACAAATTATAGAGATAACTTTAAAAGTCTACTTAAAGATCATTCATACTGCACCAAAAACCCGGGTTTTTGCAGAGGCACGCTGAAAAACCCGGGTCTTGGTGCAGTATGAATAGTCCAACCACAAAATCCCGGGTCTAAAATCCCGGGACTTAGACCCGGGATTTTGCGAGGGGTAATTCCCGTGTTGGACCCCGCTAGCCTGCAGTATGAATGGTGCAACCCGTGTAATTCCCGGGTCTCACCATTCATACTGTAAAAAAAAAAAATTGTGAAGTAAAAAAAAAAGATTTTAATTAAAAAAAAATACATAAGAAATGTTTACTTAACTTATTTTCAGCCAGCGGTGTCTCCGGTGCGTTGCAGGCTGTTAGGGGGACCTCTGGGTACTAAAATGACGTAATTTCTAGTGGACTAGAAATTACGTAATTTTAGTACCCAGAGGTCCCCCTGACAGCTGGCAACGCACCGGAGACACCGCTGGCTGAAAATAAGTTAAGTAAACATTTCTTATGTATTTTTTTTTAATTAAAATCTTTTTTAACACTTTTTTTTTTTCTAAAACCCGGGTCGGGCAGGTGCAGTATGAAACAGCCCGACCCGGGAATCTTGTTATCTTTACTGCCCTGTGCCCCGGCAATATCCCGGGTTAACTACCCGGGATATTGCCGGGGCGGCAGTATGAAAGTGGTATTAGAAGTATTTCTCAGAATACTCTGATCTGAAATTTTCAGCTATCGAGTACATATTGGGCAATATTAATTCTGTATGTTCTATAGTGTTCGGTGTATGTGTTTTATAATAGTTCTTAAATTGTATGGATTTAATATTTTTAAAATAGGTTTGTTTGTTTGTTTATTATAAAGAGTTTTAAAGCCCAAGATGAACAGATGGACCCAATATTCTAGATATTGTTGAATTGTTATTTAAAAACGTAGATGGTACAAGGGATACATTGTTGTGTAGTGTACACTTGTGAAAATCTCATTATATGCTTCAAGAAATATAGTATATATATATAAAATAAAAAATAGTTTAAAATTATAAAAGCACTGATTGCATCCACGAGTGTTAGTAGCCCTAGTCCCCACCATTAGCGCCCTAGCAAAATTATCTGTAACAAAAAAAACACATTATCCTGACTTTATTGGTTTCCTGCTTATAAATAAATCCTTTTTGTGCACCAGATTTGTTCTTTACTCCTTAATTGTTGTCTAACAAATCCAAGATTGACAGGAAATAATATTGTCTGTGTGTTACTATTAATTATTTTCTAAATAAGAAGGCATTAATGAAAAGCAGTTGTCTTAATCTTCACCCTTCAGCCAGTGACTTTGCCTAATTATTGCCGCTGCAAGTCATTATGTCTGTTTTGATGGTAAGCAGAAGCTGCACTTAATTTCACCAGAGACATTTCTTATGTAAAAATGCCAGAAAATAGAGGGTGACAGGCTTCCAGCATTTAAAGGTTCTAACAAGTAGGTTATTTTTATACTGCTAAATGTCTTTTATGTTTGTAAAGTAATTGAAGCCTCAACTCAGTTCTCCTTAGCTGTATACAGTTTACCGTTCAAGAAATCCCAGATGATTTATCCTGTATCAGTCACTTATTCTCAACTTGAAAAAATATATGTTTCTAAAAACGACATCTTTATTATGCATTATAAATATTGTAATAGGGGAATTAGGGCAAATTATGTCTATTTTCTGTCCAAAACTGTTAATTGCAGTCTGACAAATATTACTTTGGACTTATCACATGAACGCAGTGAAAGGAGCCATTTTGTGGGCTGGACCTATCAATTCATTAGGAACTTGTTCATCGTGCCTCAGTGATATACTTATAGGTCTACTAATTACTATGGGGCAGTAACATAGATTGTTTTCCATGTAATTCCCTTTGAAAAAAAATGCTTTATTTTTATAATCTAAATGAATTTCCTCTGCTCTGAGATGGCGATAGCGCTAGGAGGATGGCATCAGTATATGTACCGCTGGAGTCAGTGTTGAGCAGTGTTAAATAGGCTTCCACAGGGGAAGCCTTCGCCAGACAAAACCAGCAAATATCTTAAAGAAAGGGGTCATCTAAGGATGCAAAGCTTTTTTCAGACTAATGCAGTGGTTCCCAAACTTTTGCAGTTCGCGGCACCCTTAGAGTCTCCATAATTTTTTCAAGGCACCCCTCCAAAATAAATACCGAGCAGTATTATTATATATATATTTTTTTCAATTATATTTCAGTCAAAGAATAATTGACAACTAACTCACACTGTTACCTCCTTCATCTCCACACACTCTGCCCCCTCTGCATCCAGTCACGCTGCCCCCTCTCACGCTGCCCCGTCTGCCCTCTCACTCTGCCCTCTCTCACGCTGCCTCCTCTCACTCTGCCCTCTCTCACGCTGCCCCGTCTGCCCTCTCACTCTGCCCTCTCTCACGCTGCCCTCTGCCCTCTCTCACGCTGCCCTCTGCCCTCTCTCACGCTGCCCCTCTGCCCTCTCTCACGCTGCCCCTCTGCCCTCTCTCACGCTGCCCCTCTGCCCTCTCTCACACTGCCTCCTCAATCTGCCCCTCTGCCCTCTCTCACGCTGCCCCTCTGCCCCCTCTCACGCTGCCCCTCTGCCCCCTCTTACGCTGCCCCGTCTGCCCTCTCACTCTGCCCTCTCTCATGCTGCCCCTCTGCCCTCTCTCATGCTGCCCCTCTGCCCTCTCTCACCCTCTCACGCTGCCCTCTCTCACGCTGCCCCTCTGCCCCCTCTTACGCTGCCCCGTCTGCCCTCTCACTCTGCCCTCTCTCACGCTCCCACTCTCCCCTCTCTCACGCTGCCTCCTCACACTCTGCCCCTCTGCCCTCTCTCACTCTGCCTCTCTCACGCTGCCCCCTCTCACTCTGCCCCTCTGCCCTCTCACGCTTCCCCCTCTCACTCTGCCCCTCTGTCCTCTCTCAGCTGCCCCCTCTCACGCTGTCCCCGCTGCCCCCCCTATCACTTTGCCACTCTCTCTGCCCCTCTCACTCTGCCTTTGCCTCTCTGCCACCGTCTCTCACTCTGCCCCCCTCTCACTCTGACAGTCTCTCGCCCTTTCTCTATGCTCCTCTCACTCTGCCGCCACTCTGCCCCCCTCCGCCGCGGCCAGCCAAAGGAAAAAGAAAAAAAAAAGAAAAAAATTTTACCAATCCGCGCGGCGCAAAACACAGACAATGCAAGTGTTCATTCAGTGCCAGAAATGGTTTCTCTTTATAGTGGAATTTAAAGTTTGGTCTTGAGAAGGGATTCTGGGCACCTGTACTACATTTTTAAGCATTATTCTGCAGTGCGGCACATCACATATGATACAAAAAAACTTCATAGTGCATGAACGGGTTAAAGCAGCGCCTGCGACCAGCCAGAGGAAAAAGAAAAAAAAAAAGAAAAAAAACAAAAACTTACCAATCTGCGTGGCGCCGGGACCCAGCATCCTCCTCTCTCCTGCAGCTTGTCACTGATTGTCGGGCGCGCTGCAGGAGAGAGGAGGATGCTGGGTCCCAGATTGGCAAGTTTTGGGGTTTTTTTCGGGTTTTTTTTCTTTTTCCTCTGGCTGGTCGCGGCACCCCAGTGACAGCGCCGCGGCACCCCTGGGAGCCGCGGCGCACACTTTGGGAACCGCTGGACTAATGGATTGAATAGTGCTGCTGACACTAAAGACATCTATGAGGACAGCGGTAAGCTCCGGTAGAGGGGCGAAGGTCGGAGTGTTAACTCTTTGAAATAGCAAAAGGCATTATTGGCGCATCACTACTTAATAAACAGACCTCTTAATGTGGTGCTAGACGCTATAACGACAGGTTGAGGTGTTACTTACATTTTTTACCTTGCATTAAGCATAAGAGAGTTCAGAGAATAGCTGCTAATGTGGTAGCACTTATATTTTATATCATTTGAATCATCTTATCCTCAAAGACTGAGATGTTATGGAAACCTTAAAGGCATGAAAGAGCTGTTAAGGTCTCCTTAAATTCAGTAAGAGTGTTTGGAGCAGTGAGTCTATACCTTTCCTTCAAAGTCTAAGAGGTATATTTACTAAACTGCGGGTTTGAAAAAGTGCAGATGTTGCCTATAGTAACCAATCATATTCTAGCTATCGTTTATTTAGTGCCTTCTACAAAATGAAAGCTAGAATCTGATTGGTTGCTATAGGCAACATCTCCACTTCTTCAAACCCGCAGCTTAGTAAATCTAGCCCTAAGTCTTTACATTTCCCCTAAGTCTATCTGGAAACTGGGGCAAGATGTATTTTATTCAGTGATGTTCAGATACTGTAGAACATGGAAATGAGCGTAGCCAGTGGGGAATTGAATTACCCCTCTATGGCTTCCTTTATGTGCTTTTCATGAAGGCCTTTTGCCTAAAAGGCCTGCTTACCTGTTGTTCCTTGTGATACATTAAAGAACTACACTGTGGATGCAATTGTAGACATCAGAGATATGTTGTGTATCATGATAGCAAAAATAAGCAACTCTGTCTGCTGTTATAAAGGCCTTGGTGAAAACCACAGAAGACATCTAATAAGATAAAGCAGTGTATTTATTACAAGTTTCATGACCGCTTCATGTGGTAGCATACACAATAATAATGTCTCTTTCTAGTAATATGATCATCATAAAGATATTTTAGTATGACATTGCTCTTCAGTTCAATCCTCTGGAATTTGTGTAGCACAATCCTGTAATCAATTTATTTATTTTTTTGTCTAGTTTCAATTTCTGTAAAAAGAGCAATAGACCAGAATGATGGTTAAAACATTCATTGTCAACAATATGATTTAATAATACCTGTCATGGTAAATGATTGGTAGATGGAACATGAGACACGTTTTGTGTGTCTGTGCACCTTCCTTACAATTGTACAGCATGATTGAGCAGTTAGGTGATCATGTCACACTTGAACAATATTGGCTTACATTTGGCATCAGTATTGTCAGTTCTACAGCTGTTTTCTGTAATCTCCTCCGAGTTAAGAAAACGCATTTGATTTATTCTGTCCCAAACCATGAAATATTATTTTTCTCTCCCTCTCTCTCTGTGACTGAGACCATTTTACTGACAGACGGCAAAGAGAAATGGGCATTTATTCATCCTTTTTATGTGCACTCTACCGACTTTCTAAACAGAATTTTCTCCTATTGTGTATGGATTGGATTGTTGATCATAAAGAACAGTTACTTCTCCAGACTGATCATAACATAAAGATCTTGCTGCCATGACTTAATAGCTTTGTAGGTGGGAATTTTTCTTCATTTCACCTCCATTCATAATATTTGCTACCAATAAAATGCATGCCTTATAGGTAAAGAAAACAAAAATTTAGATATCAGCTATCCACAATGTACAGATAATGCAAATAAAATGTCTTTTAGCATGTCATGGGGGCCCATACGCAAGACATTAAAAATTATCGCTGGTTAAAAGTGTAGGCAAACCCTTGTACTTTGTCCGTGCTCTTAAACAGGGTTGAACTAGTGTTCTCAAAGCTTCTATGTAACATAGAGCACTGTGTACTTAGCTGGCGCTACCATAGAGCTCCATTATAAGTCTGTGATCATCATATTTGTGTGGTTGGATCATATAGTCCACTAAATACTTTTTTACCTTTACATTCTAGCTGGGCCAATATGCAATATGTAGCACTTACCCTTGTGTATCCAACTCCCATTTTCCCATAGATTGTAAGCTTGTGAGCAGGGCCCTCTTACCTTTATGTCTGTCTATTACCCAGTATCGCTTTATTACTGTTTGTTCCCAAATGTAAAGCACTGCGGAATTTGCTGGAGCTATATCAATAAATGTTGATGTTGAGTGATACTCAGCTTCTCCGCGATACTGGTTGGCAGCGGTAAAATGACTTGCATGGAGAGGATTTCACCGGGAGAAGACTTGCGAATCTCTTCTCTGACGAAGATAAATGGACTGTCCCACAGTCAATGATTTTTATACTGAACTCACTACTTGAAAAGATCTTGCCACTTTATGACAAACTTTTGCTTTGGTTCATAACATATATAACATTATGAAAAACTATCTCGCCAGGCAGGGGAGGGCTGGCAGATTTTAGCCCGGGGGGGGGGGGGGGGAAACTCGACTCAGTAGCCTATTTTAAAGGAAAAAACATGCAGATGGCTCAGTGGCCCAGCCCAAGGTAGATCACTATGGGACCAGCCCGGGGGGCAGATGCCCCCGTACCCCCCAGCCCAGACTGCCCGTGTCTCCAGGGCAGGTTTCTATATATAATGTGGTCATCTGGGATACTAAGCTTTGTGCAGTTATAAAGTTAACAATGGCTGTGCGGCCTGGTGGCATCAGACACCCTTCAGAGAACGAGTTAAACCTTTTGTGTCTTTCTTTATAATATGATCAACACTGCGCGGCCGTCTACTTTATAAGGTGTCTATATTTTGAGACTAAGCATCAGAAAGCTTCATGAATAATGTGCTTGTGCTTCACAGGCTTTCACTGACCCTTTAATGATGATCTCTTTTTCTGCAGGCTATTTCTGTAAAGTGATCATTAATCTTCTACATATTCATTTCATACTTTTCTAATTCTCCTCCTCGATAACAGGTCATTTATTCCTGCCTCCCCCCATGCGAGACTGCCTTGGGCGCTGCCATGCACATGTGACTTTTAAAGATAACAATTTTAGAATATCTCAAGGTTGTGTGAACTCCCCGTAGTCATATAATTTCAACTTCAAATCACTTTGTCTTTTAAAATACTGGGTTTAATAATTACATCACTTCGGTATTGAGCAGAGCGTTGACTAGGCAGCAGTTTGAAGCTGAAAACATAAACTGTCTATCAGTGGTTATTGCAAACTATAAGGTGGTTAAAGGACTTAAGGAGTCCATTTATTAAGATCTGGCAATAGGGATGATTTTATCGAGGTTTATCTAAATATCGTCTGCTGGCCAGTGTCTAGAGATAGACACATACGTGAGTAGACTTGGGCGTTCAGTTTCACTTAGTGAGCAAAAAAGAAATAAAAAGTTTACAAGATATTAGCCTTTGAAAAAAATGTAAAGAATAAAGCATTTGTTCATTGATTTATTTTTTTCTGCTATCGCCATCCTAAGATGGAGGAAGGATTTGATCTTTGGGAAGCAGAGTAATCGATAAGTGCTCCTTATGGGGTGGGGGAAAGGATGTGAATGCTGCCACCGTCCCAAATGCGGGAAAGCCTGCTATTTCCCAAATGGTAGTAACTTGAAAATAAAGGATATAGGACTGGACGCCAGACTTAATTTATATGCAGAGTTAAATCCCAGTTTTATCTTTGATCTTCCAATACTTCAATCAGTCCTAAACAGATCTTCCTCCTCCCTCAATTACCACCATTTTGGGCGGAATGATAGGGATAAAAAGAGGCTAGAGAAAAGGGGAAGGACAATAAAATAATTTTAATAGATTCACCGTTACTGAATTGAAAGCATGCCTCTTTGACTTGTCCCTCTATCACTGAGATAATCCACAGTCAGGGCCGTCTTAACAACATTATGGACCCCCGGGCAAAGCAGTGCACCGGGGGCCCATAATAATATACATATATATATTTTCATTATGTGCAAAATAATTTGCACTCCTTGCATTGTAACATAGTTCTCTCCAGGAGAACATTTACTCCTTTGTTTTGTCTTTCCTTAATGACTCAGGACCATAGTGTGTAAGCCCCACCTCTGGCTAAAACACCCTAATAATAAATAAATATATATATATATATAAATATATGTGTTAACCCGTGCATGATACTCATGCATTCTAGTCAAATCAAGCTACTTAAGGTGTTAAAAAGGTTCTTGTCATGCATTTGGGCCTAGCCCAGGCCTCCTCAGGGGAAGAGCGTTACTTCCCGACGCAAGTGCCCTTTTTTAACGTGGTTTTGTCCACATGTCACCACCTCATCATTTTTCTCCATCACCTCATCCTTCATCTTCATCGCCACATCATTAAGCTACTTAAGGTGTTAAAAACTCCCCACTGTCACCCCCGGCAACCACCAACCACTCCCAACTGTCACTTCTCCCTCAAGAAATATATAGGTCAGTGTATAACTCTGCCCAGCAGGTGGCGCTGCAGCTTGTTTTTTGTGTTTTTTTCCACAAACGCTACTAGGCATTTATATAGTAGATATATATACATATATTTTTTTTTAACAATCTTAGTCTATTTTCTTTTATAATTCATCTTAATTTTATTAGTGGAACCAAGATTTGGGGCCTTTAGTTCCACTTCACATGGACACTGACTAGCAGAACCCTGCATGTGAACTCCTGGAGACTGACTCAGCAAGGCGCTAAGTTAATCATCTGTGACTGGTGAGATTTTTTCAATAAATAGCTACAAAGAGCGTCTGTGGTCAGGCACCAATTTGCACATTCCTTGGAGCACTTTGTATACAGTATGAAATGTGTATCATTGAAAATATACCCAATTCCTGATTTCTGCCACCTCCTAGGTGACCTAGGATGTATGAAAAGCAAGTAATTTTGTAGAGAGAGAAATACTATTTAGCTCTCTACTAATCATGGAGCAGCTCCATAAATGCATCTTTTCCACCCTTAAGTAACCTTTTTCTGCAAAATGAAATCTAATTTTTGCATGTGGCTGCATGACTGGGTTCAATGATAAGTTAGCCCACCCTCCGCATTGAACACCCCAGACTGCCCAGCTCCTCTCAGGAAAGATTCACAATTTTGCACCCTCATAGAGGCTGCCATCTTGGCCTGCAGATCCTTGTGCCTCTATAAATCAAGTACTTTTGTGCAAAATGGGCATGTGGCATTTGCACTGTAGGCCAGCAGAATGGCATGGTCATAAGTTACAAAAATTATCAAATATCATCACTAATATAGGAAAGTTTTTTTTTATTAACCCCACTCCCTCAAATCCTTGCCTAACAAATACAAGAGTAACACATATTTATATTGTCTATGTGCTGCCATTAATTATTTTCTAAAAAAGGAAGAAGCATTAATGAAGAGCAATCGTCTTAATCTTCTGCCATCAGCCAGTGACTGTTTCTAATCATTGCTGCCGCAAGTCATTATGTCTAGTTTGATGGTAAGCAGAAGCTGCATTTAATTTCCAGAGTCGTTTTCCTGTGTAAATATTCCCGAACGTGCATAGTGTAACTCTACCAGCACTTGAAGGTTCTAAAAAAGCTGGTTTCATAGATGTCTTATGTTTGAAAATGAATGTGCCCCCCTGCACAAGATGTGCAGTCTCCACCACTTTATTTCATTTCAATAATCTCCCTCAGCAAAATTAAATCTCATTTTGGTATTGTTCTGCCAAATTAGACGCGTCTATTAGGTACTTAGAAGTGATGCCCTCAATGTGCCATATTCCTCCCATCAGTGACGGCAAACGTCTCTTACTTCACAGACGCCATCCTCTTGCTGAAACCCCTTAACTTTTGAAGAAGTTTAGGATAACCTTACCGTTTTATTTGCTCAGGGAGATCCCGGAGGGAAGGTCCAAGGGGTTGAGTACGATTTAACTATTGTGAGCATGCCGACATGGACAGCCCTAAAACCCCAACCCCCCCTCCCCCCCCCCCTGAAAAGCTGCAAAACCGAATGATAAAAAACAGACTTGCCTTGAAGACGATGCTGGAGATCTCCGATTGGATCAGCATGATGACAACAAGTGTTTCCGATTGAAGAAGTGTTTGACTGACGTCTGTCAGTAGAAATGTAAAGCGGCAATGTCAGGTTAAGTGTTTAAACACTTAACCTTAGGGGTCCCAACATTGCCGCTTTAAATTTGACAGAAGTCGCAATGACATCAGCCTGCACTGCCGAACACTTCTTCATTCGGAAACACTTGCTGTCATCATGCTGATCCAATTGGAGATCTCCAGCGTTGTCTTCAAGGCAAGTCTGTTTTTTTTTCATTCGGTTTTGCAGCTTTTTGGTTTTTTTTGTAGGGCTTGTCCATGTGGGCATAGTGGTAATTGTTTTTACGATTACCACCGGGTCCAAGTGCCACCACTACTGTGCAATACTGCAATTTATGTCATTATTAGCCTTCTCTCCTGGAAGCCCATGAGTATCCCAGACATTCAGGGAGAGTAGAAAAGTATGGTGTACTTTGATTTTATGTCAAAACGAAAATAGTCCAGATTTCTGAGTGTATATATAATTCTATCAAAGAGATGGAATGTCAGAGGGTAGTTAGTTCAAGGCATTACTGAACCTCACCTTGAACATTATCTTATCACTATTTACATGCTTGTAAGTTCTTTACTCATAATGAATTTCCTTTATCTTTACTGGGCTGAAAGCACTAATTATAATGTCTTCATTTTATATTTTTGCATCCTGAGAAAGGAAGACGTGTGTTGAGATATTTTAGTACAGGGTCTATGCACTTTACCGTCTGCTGAAATAATTTAAGATGCTTTTAAAAGGGGTTTGTGTTTCCCCCCTGCTACATACACAACATCACTAGAAGATCAGTAATTAGATGCTGTTTATATGCAGTGTGAATTAGGTATATAATGAAATGGGAAAGAATAAGAAGAAAAAAATAATTTACAACTTAAGTTCTGGAGTGTAACTAGTTTAATTAACAGGTTTCTGGTGGTAAAACAAATCAACCCTGAGAAAATCATTGAATCAAACAGAATGAATCTCTCACAAGTACTGCTTTCTGGTAATAAATTTTGTGATTTGCTTTAATTTCTCTTTAAAAAAAAGCATATCTGTTTTAAGAAGGGTTTTTAGCTTTAGAATAAACATTTGTATATATTGACAGCATGGTGGCTTAGCGGTTAGCACTTCTGCCTCCCAGCACTGGGGTCATGAGTTCGATTCCCAACCATTACCTGTGTGTAGTTTGTATGTTCTCCCTGTGTTTGCGTAGGTTTCCTCCCACACTCCTCAAAATAAATCTTGTGGGTTGATTGGCTGCTATTAAATTTACCTTAGTCTCTCTCGGTTTGTGTGTGTGAATATGTTAGGGGATTTAAAGTGTAAGCTCAAATGGGACAGGGACTGATATGAGTGAGTTCTCTGTCCAGCGCTGCGGAATTAGTGGCGCTATATAAATAGCTGCTGATGATTATGATTTAACAGAACAAGCAATTCTTAGGGGTATATCTACTAAACTGCGGCTTTAAAAGTGGGGATGTTGCCAATAGCAACCAATCCCATTCTAGTTATTTATCTAGTACATTCTAAAAAATGACAGCTAGATTCCGATTGGTAACACATTTTTTGTGTGTGTTTATGATAGCAATTTCAATAAACCATGGAGAGATTAAAGAAGAACAAAAAAATCCCTACAAACTGTTGAATTCAGTAGGGTTGTCCAGCCAATCAGGAGATTGGAAATATATCCAACTCATACTTGCTAACTTCGGCAAGTTGTGAAGTGGGAGATCGGGGAGAGGTGGGTGTGGGAATTTGCATCATTGTGCCCCCACCCCCCTAGATTGACATCACATTTCTAAACCTGCTACAGCAGGGGGCAGGGCCACGATGGCGCTCAAATAGCGTCCTAAGCCCCGCCACTTAACTAAAGAAGTAGACGGTAACCAGGAGGTTGGCCTGTTCTCCCGGAGTCCAGGAGGACTACCAGGAATTCGGTAGTCTTCCAGGCATTCCTGGAGAGTATGCAAAAGAAAAATAAGCCCAGCCATACAATATATGTGACCTAGCCCATAGGAAACTTGTACAGAACTGATTTACTTTGTTTTCTATTTTGTATAGACCAACCCAATAATCCAGGTGGTAACATTAACTACAACTTAGCCCTGAATGTGTGGTGGAATCTGCCACCAGTTAACTTTTGAAACATCACTTCGTCAACCACTATAAACAAGATGAAAAATGTGGTCCACTTTGTGGACAAAATTATGAACTGTCAGCTACAAGTTCAGCTAAGAAGTCACTCCAAACAAAACCTGCTCTCTTGGGGATGCTGGTGTTGAAAACATCTATTCACAAGGAAACGTGATGATTGAGGAATGACTAAATAGCTCACACATTATTCACAAATATCTATCATCAACAATACTTACAAACCAATACCATCTCATTGTTTTTATACATGTGGTATGCAGTGACAATAATTAAATACATAAGGGGCTTCTTACCCCTTGGGTTACAACTCAGAAAATTGGTCCCATTCAGTTTAAACTGGGTCTTTGATTTTTTTTATTCCAAACTTATTGCATGTGATTCTATTTTTCCTAAATTATTAATTATCTTTGATATTTTATTATTATTTTGTACAGTACATATAGTATAGCAAAATCTACTTATAACAAGTGAATAATAAATTAACAAAAAAATTATTAAATTGGAGCTATCACCCATACAGGTCAAGCAGTATTCTGAATAGAAAACACATAACTAAACATATGTTACATATTCTTATTTCTTTATTGTCCATTTATAAATACACCTCTGAGTCTCTCGGTAGTCATCTTCTACACAACTCTCTGTTGCTTTGCTATAATCTCTACACAATGGTCAGTCAGTACACTTACTGCATTGATTTGTTTGCTTTGTTTGTGTACTTTTTGTACTGCAGTTCCTTCATAGGTATTTAAAAGTATTATTGAAGTGGAATAATTTTGTACATATAACTTACACCATAACAGATTGTGACAGGGTTTTGCTTGTTTTTGAAAAATATTTACTTCCAGTTCACGCAGATTTTCAAGCAGAATTCAAATTTATTTTAAGGGTCAGTATAGAGAATTATTGTTTTGTTTTATTCTTATACAACACCTGAGTGAAGAGTCATGAAAGCTGCAATATAATGTTTTTAGACTTGTGATACACAACATTCCAGCTGATTTGTTCTGTTTTTATAAAATTATACATTCTGCATTCCTGACTTTTGCCAATTAAAGATCACTGAAAACCGTCCATTAGTCACAGTATTAAATTCACAACCATCATGGCTGCATTTGTTTATCCAGCCTAAGGAAAGATATTTTTGTGATTTAGCGTGGAGACATAGAGTGTCAAAATCTGGATTCCTTCTGGACAACTTACTCCCATAATGAATCTTCTAACAGAAAGCAAATGGTGTCCTCACGGGTCTTGTTTCAAAGCAAATACAAAAAGCAATAAACTGTTGTATTGAATGGCTACTGTAACTAAATAATGTCTGTCCTAGTGCTTGACCCTGTTTTCAGGCTGCTGTTTTCTGATAGCTCTCCCATAAAGTTTTACTGGCATGTAAAGGTTTATATTAAGCACTCAAAGATCATAAATAAATGTAAACAACATAAAGCTAGTGTCATAGCATGTGATATTTAAGATACGTAATAAAGTCTGTACTAACATACAGTTCTGTTATTTTCATCTTTTTGTGAGAAGTCTGATTTATTTTTTTAATACTTATAATGCCTGTTGCTAGATTTAACACTTTGTGCTCTAGAACAGTGTTTCTTAAACCTGGTCCTCAGGACCCCTAACAGTGCATGTTTTCCACATCTCCTTGCTGAAGCACAGGTGTACTCATTACTAGAGATGTTCTGGTTTTGGTTTTGGATCTGGATTAACTTCGTGTTTTGGTTTTGGCAAAACCGCTCTCGTGGGTTTTGGTTTTGGATATGTATTTTTTAGAAAAATTGCTAAAATATGCCAAAATCACATAATTTTGCTCTTTTATTTGTTCCTACATTATTATTAACCTCAATGACACTAATTTCACGTCATTTGCAGTCAATTTTGACCACCTTACAGGTCACAATATTATTTTCATACACTTTCAAACAAAGACTGCAGCAGTTCTTGCCAGTGATTAGAAGGCCATTGTCATACCTGGCATAAGAACAACAAATTCACCTCTTATGTGTAGAATTGTTTTTACCCAAATTCTGACAACAGTTGTCTAGCCATTTGTAGCATTGTAAAGCCACAGTCAGTAGAGGTAGGGACCTTAACCATCTTGGATCCTCATTCGTGTTACACCATTTGAAGCGAGGTTCATGGAAAGCTCTTGGGAATATCACTTATGTTAAAAAAAGCAGCCAGCTACCTCCCTTCTCTCATCTAGATCCCAGCACCTGCAATCTACACCCCCAACACTTTCATCATCAATATCCTCACAAGTGATCGGAGTTAGTCCTGCATCCAAGTTGCTAATGCGAAATGACAACTCGCCTATCCAGGACTCCTCAGAAGAATCTTTGAGCGTTAGGCCCATTGCTGCTGCTCCTGCTGCTAGGGGGGGGGGGGGGGGGACTTCAACCCAGGAGCAGACCAAGACAAAGACTACTAGTAGTTTACAACAATTGACTGTTAAACAATCCTTAGCAAATATAAAAGCTGTCACCTGGTCGCAAAGCGGATCACGGACGCCATGGCGACTATAGAAGTAATAGACCTGCGTTCAATATCCACTATTACTGCAGCTGGGTTTAGACAGTTACTTGAGGTCTTGTGTCCCTGTTACCAAATTTCATCACTACACCATTTTACTAGAAAAGCAATTCCTCACTTTTACCAGGAGGTTACAAAAAAGAAAATAATTGTGATACAAAATGCCATTCTACCCGCTTTACACTTAACCACAAATATTGGAACAAGTGGAACTGAGAACCACTGGGCTGGTAAATCCTCTTCAGCAGCAGCATCTAAGAAACAATGCCAGATCTTTCAAAGGCAGGCTACTGTGTGTGTATCATCTGCTTCACTAAGAGACATACCACTGACAACCTGTTTGTGGGCAGCACGGTGGCCTAGTGGTTAGCACTTCTGCCTCACAGAACTGGGGTCATGAGTTGGATTCCCAACCATGGCCTTATTTGTGTGGAGCTTGTATGTTCTCCCCGTGTTTGCGTGGGTTTCCTCCCGGTGCTCCGGTTTTCTCCCACACTCCAAAAACTTACTGGTAGGTTAATTAGCTGCTATTAAATTGCCCTTACTCTCTCTTGATCTGTGTGTGTGTGTTAGGGGATTTAGACTGTAAGCTCCAATGGGGCAGGGACTGATGTGAATGAGTTCTCTGCACAGTGCTGCGGAATTAGTGGCGCTATATAAGAGGTGATGATGAAAAACTAAGGGATGTCATTGCAACATGGCTAATCCTGCTTGGACTCTCCTGAGGATATGTGATTTCTGATAACACCACTAATATTGTTAGAGCATTACAGGGGAATTCTATCACATTCCCTGTTTGCTCACACAATCAACTTGGTGGTACAGAACTTGTTAAAAAATGACAGTGACATGCAGGAGATGCTGTCTGTGTGTGTGCCGAAATATTTCCATTAATTTTCGGCATTCTGAAACAGTACGAAGGAGAATGCAGCAGCTGCAAGAAGAATAGAATTTGAGGGGGAATGTACTTTAGTCCAGCGAAGTAGTCACCTGTGAAGAGAATGCAGTCACTGTTAGCTTGAGTCAAGTGTTCCCTTAATTAGACTTTTTGAGAAGCAGCTAGAGAAATTGAAGGATGAAATGAAACAAAATAAATCCGCTAACTATATTGGAATTGTAGATTAAGTACTTAATTTTTTTCGACAGGATCCAAGAGTTATCATCATCTTGAAATCTGATCACTATATTTTGGCAACTGTGCTTGATCCTAGGTTTAAGAGCTATGTGTTCTCTTTCTTTCCAACTTACCTAGATCTCAAGAGATGCAATGAGCTCCTTGTCAGCAGGCTGACAGCTCAAGTGGTACATGACACAACAAAGTCTCCTCCTTCAGTTTCTCTGGCAACTGCTTCTAGGAAAAAAACGAAGCTTTCCTAAGACACCCAGTGGTGATGCAGATGAGTCAGCACAACATTTTGACATTTGGCTTGGTCTAAAAGAATTGCCCAAAAATCATGACAGTTCTGCCATAGAATGAACTACAAATTCCATGAGGAAGGCCATTACCGGCAATTACATCAAAGTACACAGACTTCTGTGATGGTGGATTCCAGCGGGGATGAATTAGTATTGTTTTAGGATGATGTACACACTGATGAGGGTTAATATGATGACAGTGTAGATTGCAGGTGCTGAAATCTAGCTGAGAGAATGGAGCTAGCTGATGCTGGTATGCTTGGTAATATTTTGGGTAGAATGGCATGTTGGCAATTTTATCTTTTTCTACAGTAAACTTTCACCTATATTAGAGAGTTATTTTTTTTTTTAATGTACAAGCTTTTTATTTACATATTTGTTTCCCTGACTTAAAACTACTATGCACTTGAATATAGGCTTTAGCACATGAGGTAGAGGGATTAGTATCATCATGACTGCGACTGGAGAGTGACAAGAACAGTGCCACCCCTGCTGTTTCTGTATGAGCTATGGCACACTTCTTAAATGTCACTGGAGACTTTTAAGAACACTGACAGCCCTATTATTACAATTTCTGTTACAGCACTGAGCCCTACCACCTCTCCTGTTTCTGACTGAGCTATGGTACAGTAAAATGTAACTGCAGATTTAGACCAAGTCTGCCAGCCCTATTATTTCTATTTCAGCAATGACAATTAGCAATGGAGCTCTCCTCTTTGTGTGTAACATATATAACACCATACAATGTGACTGCAGATTTACACCAAGCCTGCCAGCACTAGTATTTGTATTTCAGCAATGACAATTAGCAATGGAGCTGTCCTCTTTGTGTGTAACATATATAACACCATACAATGTGACTGCAGATTTACACCAAGCCTGCCAGCACTAGTATTTGTATTTCAGCAATGACAATTAGCAATGGAGCTGTCCTCTTTGTGTGTTACCTATGTAACACTGTACAATATGGGACTGCAGATTTAGAAGCAATGGAGCTCTCCTGTCACTATAGACTTTGAAGAACACTGCTATGCCCGGCTCTTTCTAATCTACCTATGTTGCTGCCCAACTGCTCTACACATTGTGCTGCCCCTTCTGTGTCCCTCTGTAAAATGGCGCTAGATCACCGTGGAGGGCGGTACTTATAGAATTCCAAACTTGTGAGATCCGACGACGTAACAATGATGTTTTTCCTTGTTTTCAATTCCAAAAAAGCGGGAAAGTACCGAGCCGGCTCGGTACTCGGATCTGCTAAGTTCAGGTATGTTTGGTTCTTGGGGAGCCGAACCTGAGAATCTCTACTCTATACTGATTGACACATTGCAACAGATCCATAGGTTTTATAAT